>NW_028142604.1:0-47427 GCF_055691185.1 Crinia signifera
TATGTGGCACAGGCCACTTGATCCTTAGGCGGGCCAGAGTGCTAGCAGGTGGCATGGGCCACTTGATCCCTAGGCGGGCCAGAGTGCTAGCAGGTGGTGCTGGGCACTTGATTCCTTGGTGTGCCAGAGTGCTAGCAGGTGGCATGAGCCACTTGATGCCTAGGTGGCCTAGAGTGCTAGCAGGTGGCATGGGCCACTTGATCCCTAGATGGGCCAGAGCGCTAGCAGGTGGCGAGGGGCACCTGATCCCTAGGCAGGCCAGAGTGCTAGCAGGTGGTGCGAGCCACTTGATCCCTAGGTGGGCCAGAGCGCTAGCGGGTGGTGCAGGCCACCTGATCCCTAGGCAGGCCAAAGCACTAGCAGGTGGTGAGGGGCACCTGATCCCTAGGCAGGCCAGAGCACTAGCAGGTGGTGCGGGCCACTTGATCCCTAGGCGGGCCAGAGCGCTAGCAGGTGGCGAGGGGCACCTGATCCCTAGGCGGGCCAGAGCGCAAGCAGGTGGCACGGGTCACTTGATCCCTAGGCGGGCCAGAGCGCTAGCAGGTAGCGAGGGGCACCTGATCCCTAGGCGGGCCATAGCGCTAGCAGGTGGCATGGGCCACTTGATCCCTAGGTGGGCCACAGCGCTAGCAGGTGGTGCGGGCCACCTGATCCCTAGGTGTGCGAGAGTGCTAGCAGGTGGCGCAGGTCACTTGATCCCTAGGTGGGCCAGAGCGATAGCAGGTGGCGAGGGGCACCTGATCCCTAGGCGGGCCATATCGCTAGCAGGTGGCATGGGCCACTTGATCCCTAGGTGGGCTAGAGTGCTAGCAGGTGACACAGGCCACTTGATCCCTAGCACTAGCAGGTGGCACGAGCGACTTGATCCCTAGGCGGGCCAGAGCTCTAGCAGGTGGCACGGGCCACTTGATCCCTAGGTGGGCCACAGCGCTAGCAGGTGGTGCGGGCCACCTGATCCCTAGGTGTGCGAGAGTGCTAGCAGGTGGCGCGGGCCACTTGATCCCTAGGTGGGCCAGAGCGCTAGCAGGTGGCGAGGGGCACCTGATCCCTAGGCGGACCATAGCGCTAGCAGGTGGCATGGGCCACTTGATCCCTAGGTGGGCGAGAGTGCTAGCAGGTGACACAGGCCACTTGATCCCTAGCACTAGCAGGTGGCATGAGCGACTTGATCCCTAGGCGGGCCAGAGCGCTAGCAGGTAGCGAGGGGCACTTGATCCCTAGGCGGGCCAGAGCGCTAGCAGGTAGCGAGGGGCACCTGATCCCTAGGCGGGCCATAGCGCTAGCAGGTGGCATGGGCTACTTGATCCCTAGGTGGGCCACAGCGCTAGCAGGTGGTGTGGGCCACCTGATCCCTAGGTGTGCGAGAGTGCTAGCAGGTGGCGCGGGTCACTTGATCCCTAGGTGGGCCAGAGCGATAGCAGGTGGCGAGGGGCACCTGATCCCTAGGCGGGCCATAGCGCTAGCAGGTGGCATGGGCCACTTGATCCCTAGGTGGGCTAGAGTGCTAGCAGGTGACACAGGCCACTTGATCCCTAGCACTAGCAGGTGGCACGAGCGACTTGATCCCTAGGCGGGCCAGAGCTCTAGCAGGTGGCACGGGCCACTTGATCCCTAGGTGGGCCACAGCGCTAGCAGGTGGTGCGGGCCACCTGATCCCTAGGTGTGCGAGAGTGCTAGCAGGTGGCGCGGGCCACTTGATCCCTAGGTGGGCCAGAGCGCTAGCAGGTGGCGAGGGGCACCTGATCCCTAGGCGGACCATAGCGCTAGCAGGTGGCATGGGCCACTTGATCCGTAGGTGGGCGAGAGTGCTAGCAGGTGACACAGGCCACTTGATCCCTAGCACTAGCAGGTGGCATGAGCGACTTGATCCCTAGGCGGGCCAGAGCTCTAGCAGGTGGCTCGGGCCACTTGATCCCTAGGCGGGCCACAGCGCTAGCAGGTGGTGCGGGCCACCTGATCCCTAGGTGTGCGAGAGTGCTTGCAGGTGGCGCTGGCAACTTGATCCCTAGGTGGGCCAGAGCGCTTGCAGGTGGCATGTGCCACTTGATCCCTAAGTGGGCCAGAGTGCTAGGAGGTGGCGCGGGCCACTTGATCCCTAGGCTGGCCAGAGCGCTAGCGGGTGGCGTGGGCCACTTGATCCATAGGCAGGCCAGAGCGCTAGCAGGTGGCGAGGGGCACCTGATCCCTAGGCGGGCAAGAGCGCAAGCAGGTGGCACGTGCCACTTGATCCCTAGGCGGGCCAGAGCACTAGCAGGTAGCGAGGGGCACCTGATCCCTAGGCGGGCCATAGCGCTAGCAGGTGGTGAGGGGCACCTGATCCCTAGGCGGGCCATAGCGCTAGCAGGTGGCATGGGCCACTTGATCCCTAGGTGGGCGAGAGTGCTAGCAGGTGACACAGGCCACTTGATCCCTAGCGCTAGCAGGTGGCACGAGCGACTTGATCCCTAGGCGGGCCAAAACTCTAGCAGGTGGCGCTGGCCACTTGATCCCTAGGTGGGCCAGAGCGCTTGCAGGTGGCATGTGCCACTTGATCCCTAAGTGGGCCAGAGTGCTAGGAGGTGGCGCGGGCCACTTGATCCCTATGCTGGCCAGAGCGCTAGCGGGTGGCGTGGGCCACTTGATCCATAGGCGGGCCAGAGCAGTAGCAGGTGGCGAGGGGCACCATATCCCTAGGCGGGCCAGAGCACAAGCAGGTGGCACGGGCCACTTGATCCCTAGGCGGCCCAGAGCGCTAGAAGGTAGCGAGGGGCACCTGATCCCTAGGCGGGCCATAGCGCTAGCAGGTGGTGAGGGGCACCTGATCCCTAGGCGGGCCATAGCGCTAGCAGGTGGCATGGGCCACTTGATCCCTAGGTGGGCGAGAGTGCTAGCAGGTGAAACAGGCCACTTGATCCCTAGCGCTAGCAGGTGGCAGAGCAACTTGATCCCTAGGCGGGCCAGAGCTCTAGCAGGTGGCACGGGCCACTTGATCCCTAGGTGGGCCACAGCGCTAGCAGGTGGTGCGGGCCACCTGATCCCTAGGTGTGCGAGAGTGCTAGCATGTGGCACGGTCCACTTGATCCCTAGGTGGGCCAGAGTGCTAGCAGGTGTCACGGGCCACTTGATCCCTAGGCGGGCCAGAGTGCTAGCAGGTGGTGCTGGGCACCTGATTCCTTGGTGGGCCAGAGTGCTAGCAGGTGGCATGGGCCACTTGATGCCTAGGTGGCCTAGAGTGCTAGCATGTGGCGTGGGCCACTTGATCCCTAGATGGGCCAGAGCGCTAGCAGGTGGCGAGGGGCACCTGATCCCTAGGCAGGCCAGAGTGCTAGCAGGTGGTGCGAGCTACTTGATCCCTAGGTGGGCCAGAGCGCTAGCAGGTGGTGCAGGCCACCTGATCCCTAGGCACGCCAAAGCACTAGCAGGTGGTGAGGGGCACCTGATCCCTAGACAGGCCAGAGCACTAGCAGGTGGTGCAGGTCACTTGATCCCTAGGTGTGCGAGAGTGCTAGCAGGTGGCGCGGGCCACTTGATCCCTAGGCGGGACAGAGCGCTAGCAGGTGGCATGGGCCACTTGATCCCTAAGTGGGCCAGAGTACTAGGAGGTGGCGTGGGCCACTTAATTCCAAGGCTGGCCAGAGCGCTAGCGGGTGGCGTGGGCCACTTGATCCATTTGCGGGCCAGAGCGATAGCAGGTGGCACGGGCCACTTGATCCCTAGGCAAGCCAGAGTGCTAGCAGGTGGTGCTGGGCACCTGATTCCTTGGTGGGCCAGAGTGCTAGCAGGTGGCATGGGCCACTTGATGCCTACGTGGCCTAGAGTGCTAGCAGGTGGCATGGGCCACTTGATCCCTAGATGGGCAAGAGCGCTAGCAGGTGGCATGGGCCACTTGATCCCTATGTGGGCGAGAGTGCTAGCAGGTTACACAGGCCACTTGATCCCTAGCACTAGCAGGTGGCACGAGCGACTTGATCCCTAGGCGGGCCAGAGCTCTAGCAGGTGGTACGGGCCACTTGATCCCTAGGCGGGCCACAGCGCTAGCAGGTGGTGCGGGCCACCTGATCCCTAGGTGTGCGAGTGTGCTAGCATGTGGCACGGGCCACTTGATCCCTAGGTGGGCCAGAGTGCTAGCAGGTGGCACGGGCCACTTGATCCCTAGGCAAGCCAGAGTGCTAGCAGGTGGTGCTGGGCACCTGATTCCTTGGTGGGCCAGAGTGCTAGCAGGTGGCATGGGCCACTTGATGCCTAGGTGGCCTAGAGTGCTAGCAGGTGGCACGAGTGACTTGATCCCTATGCAGGCCAGAGCACTAGCAGGTGGTGAGGGGCACCTGATCCCTAGGCAGGCCAGAGCACTAGCAGGTGGTGCAGGCCACTTTATCCCTAGGTGTGCGAGAGTGCTAGGAGGTGGCGCGGGCCACTTGATCCCTAGGATGGCCAGAGCGCTAGCGGGTGGCGTGGGCCACTTAATCCATAGGCGGGCGAGAGCGATAGCAGGTGGCGAGGGGCACCTGATCCCTAGGCGGGCCAGAGCGCAAGCAGGTGGCACGAGCGACTTGATCCCTATGCAGGCCAGAGCACTAGCAGGTGGTGAGGGGCACCTGATCCCTAGGCAGGCCAGAGCACTAGCAGGTGGTGCAGGCCACTTTATCCCTAGGTGTGCGAGAGTGCTAGGAGGTGGTGCGGGCCACTTGAACCCTAGGCTGGCCAGAGCGCTAGCGGGTGGCGTGGGCCACTTGATCCCGAGGCGGGCCAGAGCGCTAGCAGGTAGCGAGGGGAACCTGATCCCTAGGCGGGCCATAGCGCTAGCAGGTGGTGAGGGGCACCTGATCCCTAGGCGGGCCATAGCGCTAGCAGGTGGCATGGGCCACTAGATCCCTAGGTGGGCGAGAGTGCTAGCAGGTAACACAGGCCACTTGATCCCTAGCGCTAGCAGGTGGCACGAGCGACTTGATCCCTAGGCGGGCCAGAGCTCTAGCAGGTGGCACGGTCCACTTGATCCCTAGGCGGGCCACAGCGATAGCAGGTGGTGCGGGCCACCTGATCCCTAGGTGTGCGAGAGTGCTAGCATGTGGTGCGGGCCACTTGATCCCTAGGTGGGCCAGAGTGCTAGCAGGTGTCACGAGCCACTTGATCCCTAGGCGGGCCAGAGTGCTAGCAGGTGGTGCTGGGCACCTGCTGATTCCTTGGTGGGCCAGAGTGCTAGCAGGTGGCATGGGCCACTTGATGCCTAGGAGGACTAGAGTGCTAGCATGTGGCGCGGGCCACTTGATCCCTAGATGGGCCAGAGCGCTAGCAGGTGGCGAGGGGCACCTGATCCCTAGGCAGGCCAGAGTGCTAGCAGGTGGTGCGAGCTACTTGATCCCTAGGTGGGCCAGAGCGCTAGCAGGTGGTGCAGGCCACCTGATCCCTAGGCACGCCAAAGCACTAGCAGGTGGTGAGGGGCACCTGATCCCTAGACAGGCCAGAGCACTAGCAGGTGGTGCAGGCCACTTGATCCCTAGGTGTGCGAGAGTGCTAGCAGGTGGCGCGGGCCACTTGATCCCTAGGCGGGACAGAGCGCTAGCAGCTGACATGGGCCACTTGATCCCTAAGTGGGCCAGAGTACTAGGAGGTGGCGTGGGCCACTTAATTCCTAGGCTGGCCAGAGCGCTAGCGGGTGGCGTGGGCCACTTGATCCATTTGCGGGCCAGAGCGCTAGCAGGTGGCGAGGGGCACCTGATCCCTAGGCGGGCCATAGCGCTAGCAGGTGGCATGGGCCACTTGATCCCTATGTGGGCGAGAGTGCTAGCAGGTGACACAGGCCACTTGATCCCTAGCACTAGCAGGTGGCATGAGCGACTTGATCCCTAGGCGGGCCAGAGCTCTAGCAGGTGGTACGGGCCACTTGATCCCTAGGCGGGCCACAGCGCTAGCAGTTGGTGCGGGCCACCTGATCCCTAGGTGTGCGAGTGTGCTAGCATGTGGCACGGGCCACTTGATCCCTAGGTGGGCCAGAGTGCTAGCAGGTGGCACGGGCCACTTGATCCCTAGGCAAGCCAGAGTGCTAGCAGGTGGTGCTGGGCACCTGATTCCTTGGTGGGCCAGAGTGCTAGCAGGTGGCATGGGCCACTTGATGCCTAGGTGGCCTAGAGTGCTAGCAGGTGGCACGAGTGACTTGATCCCTATGCAGGCCAGAGCACTAGCAGGTGGTGAGGGGCACCTGATCCCTAGGCAGGCCAGAGCACTAGCAGGTGGTGTAGGCCACTTTATCCCTAGGTGTGCGAGAGTGCTAGGAGGTGGCGCGGGCCACTTGATCCCTAGAATGGCCAGAGCGCTAGCGGGTGGCGTGGGCCACTTGATCCATAGGCGGGCGGAGAGCGATAGCAGGTGGCGAGGGGCACCTGATCCCTAGGCGGGCCAGAGCGCAAGCAGGTGGCACGAGCGACTTGATCCCTATGCAGGCCAGAGCACTAGCAGGTGGTGAGGGGCACCTGATCCCTAGGCAGGCCAGAGCACTAGCAGGTGGTGCAGGCCACTTTATCCCTAGGTGTGCGAGAGTGCTAGGAGGTGGTGCGGGCCACTTGAACCCTAGGCTGGCCAGAGCGCTAGCGGGTGGCGTGGGCCACTTGATCCCGAGGCGGGCCAGAGCGCTAGCAGGTAGCGAGGGGAACCTGATCCCTAGGCGGGCCATAGCGCTAGCAGGTGGTGAGAACACCTGATCCCTAGGCGGGCCATAGCGCTAGCAGGTGGCATGGGCCACTAGATCCCTAGGTGGGCGAGAGTGCTAGCAGGTAACACAGGCCACTTGATCCCTAGCGCTAGCAGGTGGCACGAGCGACTTGATCCCTAGGCGGGCCAGAGCTCTAGCAGGTGGCACGGGCCACTTGATCCCTAGGCGGGCCACAGCGATAGCAGGTGGTGCGGGCCACCTGATCCCTAGGTGTGCGAGAGTGCTAGCATGTGGTGCGGGCCACTTGATCCCTAGGTGGGCCAGAGTGCTAGCAGGTGTCACGAGCCACTTGATCCCTAGGCGGGCCAGAGTGCTAGCAGGTGGTGCTGGGCACCTGCTGATTCCTTGGTGGGCCAGAGTGCTAGCAGGTGGCATGGGCCACTTGATGCCTAGGAGGCCTAGAGTGCTAGCATGTGGCGCGGGCCACTTGATCCCTAGATGGGCCAGAGCGCTAGCAGGTGGTGAGGGGCACCTGATCCCTAGCAGGCCAGAGTGCTAGCAGGTGGTGCGAGCTACTTGATCCCTAGGTGGGCCAGAGCGCTAGCAGGTGGTGCAGGCCACCTGATCCCTAGGCACGCCAAAGCACTAGCAGGTGGTGAGGGGCACCTGATCCCTAGACAGGCCAGAGCACTAGCAGGTGGTGCAGGCCACTTGATCCCTAGGTGTGCGAGAGTGCTAGCAGGTGGCGCGGGCCACTTGATCCCTAGGCGGGACAGAGCGCTAGCAGCTGACATGGGCCACTTGATCCCTAAGTGGGCCAGAGTACTAGGAGGTGGCGTGGGCCACTTAATTCCTAGGCTGGCCAGAGCGCTAGCGGGTGGCGTGGGCCACTTGATCCCGAGGCGGGCCAGAGCGCTAGCAGGTAGCGAGGGGAACCTGATCCCTAGGCGGGCCATAGCGCTAGCAGGTGGTGAGAACACCTGATCCCTAGGCGGGCCATAGCGCTAGCAGGTGGCATGGGCCACTAGATCCCTAGGTGGGCGAGAGTGCTAGCAGGTAACACAGGCCACTTGATCCCTAGCGCTAGCAGGTGGCACGAGCGACTTGATCCCTAGGCGGGCCAGAGCTCTAGCAGGTGGCACGGGCCACTTGATCCCTAGGCGGGCCACAGCGATAGCAGGTGGTGCGGGCCACCTGATCCCTAGGTGTGCGAGAGTGCTAGCATGTGGTGCGGGCCACTTGATCCCTAGGTGGGCCAGAGTGCTAGCAGGTGTCACGAGCCACTTGATCCCTAGGCGGGCCAGAGTGCTAGCAGGTGGTGCTGGGCACCTGCTGATTCCTTGGTGGGCCAGAGTGCTAGCAGGTGGCATGGGCCACTTGATGCCTAGGAGGCCTAGAGTGCTAGCATGTGGCGCGGGCCACTTGATCCCTAGATGGGCCAGAGCGCTAGCAGGTGGCGAGGGGCACCTGATCCCTAGGCAGGCCAGAGTGCTAGCAGGTGGTGCGAGCTACTTGATCCCTAGGTGGGCCAGAGCGCTAGCAGGTGGTGCAGGCCACCTGATCCCTAGGCACGCCAAAGCACTAGCAGGTGGTGAGGGGCACCTGATCCCTAGACAGGCCAGAGCACTAGCAGGTGGTGCAGGCCACTTGATCCCTAGGTGTGCGAGAGTGCTAGCAGGTGGCGCGGGCCACTTGATCCCTAGGCGGGACAGAGCGCTAGCAGCTGACATGGGCCACTTGATCCCTAAGTGGGCCAGAGTACTAGGAGGTGGCGTGGGCCACTTAATTCCTAGGCTGGCCAGAGCGCTAGCGGGTGGCGTGGGCCACTTGATCCATTTGCGGGCCAGAGCGCTAGCAGGTGGCGAGGGGCACCTGATCCCTAGGCGGGCCATAGCGCTAGCAGGTGGCATGGGCCACTTGATCCCTATGTGGGCGAGAGTGCTAGCAGGTGACACAGGCCACTTGATCCCTAGCACTAGCAGGTGGCACGAGCGACTTGATCCCTAGGCGGGCCAGAGCTCTAGCAGGTGGTACGGGCCACTTGATCCCTAGGCGGGCCACAGCGCTAGCAGGTGGTGCGGGCCACCTGATCCCTAGGTGTGCGAGTGTGCTAGCATGTGGCACGGGCCACTTGATCCCTAGGTGGGCCAGAGTGCTAGCAGGTGGCACGGGCCACTTGATCCCTAGGCAAGCCAGAGTGCTAGCAGGTGGTGCTGGGCACCTGATTCCTTGGTGGGCCAGAGTGCTAGCAGGTGGCATGGGCCACTTGATGCCTAGGTGGCCTAGAGTGCTAGCAGGTGGCATGGGCCACTTGATCCCTAGATGGGCCAGAGTGCTAGCAGGTGGCATGGGCCACTTGATCCCTATGTGGGCGAGAGTGCTAGCAGGTGACACAGGCCACTTGATCCCTAGCTCTAGTAGGTGGCACGAGCGACTTGATCCCTAGGCGGGCCAGAGCTCTAGCAGGTGGTACGGGCCACTTGATCCCTAGGCGGGCCACAGCGCTTGCAGGTGGTGCTGGCCACCTGATCCCTAGGTGTGCGAGTGTGCTAGCATGTGGCACGGGCCACTTGATCCCTAGGTGGGCCAGAGTGCTAGCAGGTGGCACGGGCCACTTGATCCCTAGGCAAGCCAGAGTGCTAGCAGGTGGTGCTGGGCACCTGATTCCTTGGTGGGCCAGAGTGCTAGCAGGTGGCATGGGCCACTTGATGCCTAGGTGGCCTAGAGTGCTAGCAGGTGGCATGGGCCACTTGATCCCTATGTGGGCGAGAGTGCTAGCAGGTGACACAGGCCACTTGATCCCTAGCTCTAGTAGGTGGCACGAGCGACTTGATCCCTAGGCGGGCCAGAGCTCTAGCAGGTGGTACGGGCCACTTGATCCCTAGGCGGGCCACAGCGCTTGCAGGTGGTGCTGGCCACCTGATCCCTAGGTGTGCGAGTGTGCTAGCATGTGGCACGGGCCACTTGATCCCTAGGTGGGCCAGAGTGCTAGCAGGTGGCACGGGCCACTTGATCCCTAGGCAAGCCAGAGTGCTAGCAGGTGGTGCTGGGCACCTGATTCCTTGGTGGGCCAGAGTGCTAGCAGGTGGCATGGGCCACTTGATGCCTAGGTGGCCTAGAGTGCTAGCAGGTGGCATGGGCCACTTGATCCCTAGATGGGCCAGAGCGCTAGCAGGTGGCGAGGGGCACCTGATCCCTAGGCAGGCCAGAGTGCTAGCAGGTGGTGCGAGCCACTTGATCCCTAGGTGGGCCAGAGAGCTACCTGGTGGTGCAGGCCACCTGATCCCTAGGCAGGCCAAAGCACTAGCAGGTGGTGAGGGGCACCTGATCCCTAGGCAGACCAAAGCACTAGCAGGTGGTGCAGGCCACTTGATCCCTAGGTGTGCGAGAGTGCTAGCAGGTGGCGCGGGCCACTTGATCCCTAGGCGGACCAGAGCGCTAGCAGGTGGCATGGGCCACTTGATCCCTAAGTGGGCCAGAGTGCTAGGAGGTGGCGCGGGCCACTTGATCCCTAGGCTGGCCAGAGCGCTAGCGGGTGGCGTGGGCCACTTGATCCATAGGCGGGCCAGAGCGCTAGCAGGTGGCGAGGGGCACCTGATCCCTAGGCGGGCCAGAGCGCAAGCAGGTGGCACGGGCCACATGATACCTAGGTGGGCCAGAGCGCTAGCGGGTGGCGTGGGCCACTTGATCCCTAGGTGTGCGAGAGTGCAAGCAGGTGGCGCGGGCCACTTGATCCCTAGGCGGGAGAGAGCGCTAGCAGGTGGCATGAGCCACTTGATCCCTAAGTGGGCCAGAGTACTAGGAGGTGGCGTGGGCCACTTAATTCCTAGGCTGGCCAGAGCGCTAGCGGGTGGCGTGGGCCACTTGATCCATTTGCGGGCCAGAGCGCAAGCAGGTGGCGAGGGGCACCTGATCCCTAGGCGGGCCATAGCGCTAGCAGGTGGCATGGGCCACTTGATCCCTATGTGGGCGAGAGTGCTAGCAGGTGACACAGGCCACTTGATCCCTAGCACTAGCAGGTGGCACGAGCGACTTGATCCCTAGGCGGGCCAGAGCTCTAGCAGGTGGTACGGGCCACTTGATCCCTAGGCGGGCCACAGCGCTAGCAGGTGGTGCGGGCCACCTGATCCCTAGGTGTGCGAGTGTGCTAGCATGTGGCACGGGCAACTTGACCCCTAGGTGGGCCAGAGTGCTAGCAGGTGGCACGGGCCACTTGATCCCTAGGCAAGCCAGAGTGCTAGCAGGTGGTGCTGGGCACCTGATTCCTTGGTGGGCCAGAGTGCTAGCAGGTGGCATGGGCCACTTGATGCCTAGGTGGCCTAGAGTGCTAGCAGGTGGCATGGGCCACTTGATCCCTAGATGGGCCAGAGCGCTAGCAGGTGGCGAGGGGCACCTGATCCCTAGGCAGGCCAGAGTGCTAGCAGGTGGTGCGAGCCACTTGATCCCTAGGTGGGCAAGAGAGCTAGCAGGTGGCGCACCTGATCCCTAGGCAGGCCAAAGCACTAGCAGGTGGTGAGGGGCACCTGATCCCTAGGCAGGCCAAAGCACTAGCAGGTGGTGCAGGCCACTTGATCCCTAGGTGTGCGAGAGTGCTAGCAGGTGGCGCGGGCCACTTGATCCCTAGGCGGGACAGAGCACTAGCAGCTGACATGGGCCACTTGATCCCTAAGTGGGCCAGAGTACTAGGAGGTGGCGTAGGCCACTTAATTCCTAGGCTGGCCAGAGCGCTAGCGGGTGGCGTGGGCCACTTGATCCCTAGGCGGGCCAGAGTGCTAGCAGGTGGTGCTGGGCACCTGATTCCTTGGTGGGCCAGAGTGCTAGCAGGTGGCATGGGCCACTTGATGCCTAGGTGGCCTAGAGTGCTAGCATGTGGCGCGGGCCACTTGATCCCTAGGTGTGCGAGAGTGCTAGCAGGTGGCGCGGGCAACTTGATCCATAGGCGGGCCAGAGCGCTAGCAGGTGGCGAGGGGCACCTGATCCCTAGGCGGCCCAGAGCGCAAGCAGGTGGCACGGGCCACATGATCCCTAGGTGGGTCAGAGCGCTAGCAGGTAGCGAGGGGCACCTGATCCATAGGCGGGCCATAGCGCTAGCAGGTGGCATGGGCCACTTGATCCCTAGGTGGGCCACAGCGCTAGCAGGTGGTGCGGGCCACCTGATCCCTAGGTGTGCGAGAGTGCTAGCAGGTGGCGCGCGCCACTTAAACCCTAGGTGGGCCAGAGCGCTAGCAGGTGGCGAGGGGCACCTGATCCCTAGGCGGGCCATAGCGCTAGCAGGTGGCATGGGCCACTTGATCCCTAGGTGGGCGAGAGTGCTAGCAGGTGACACATCCCACTTGATCCCTAGCACTAGCAGGTGGCACGAGCGACTTGATCCCTAGGCGGGCCAGAGCTCTAGCAGGTGGCACCGGCCACTTGATCCCTAGGTGGGCCACAGCGCTAGCAGGTGGTGCGGGCCACCTGATCCCTAGGTGTGCGAGAGTGCTAGCAGGTGGCGTGGGCCACTTGATCCCTAGGTGGGCCAGAACTCTAGAAGGTGGCGAGGGGCACCTGTTCCCTAGGCAGGCCATAGCGCTAGCAGGTGGCATGGGCCACTTGATCCCTAGGTAGGCGAGAGTGCTAGCAGGTGACACAGGCCACTTGATCCCTAGCACTAGCAGGTGGCACGAGCAACTTGATCCCTAGGCGGGCCAGAGCTCTAGCAGGTGGCACGGGCCACTTGATCCCTAGGCGGACCACAGTGCTAGCAGGTGGTGCGGGCCACCTGATCCCTAGGTGTGCGAGAGTGCTAGCATGTGGCACGGGCCACTTGATCCCTAGGTGGGACAGAGTGCTAGCAGGTGGCACGGGCCACTTGATCCCTAGGCGGGCCAGAGTGCTAGCAGGTGGTGCTGGGCACCTGATTCCTTGGTGGGCCAGAGTGCTAGCAGGTGGCATGGGCCACTTGATGCCTAGGTGGCCTAGAGTGCTAGCATGTGGCGCGGGCCACTTGATCCCTAGGTGTGCGAGAGTGCTAGCAGGTGGCGCGGGCAACTTGATCCATAGGCGGGCCAGAGCGCTAGCAGGTGGCGAGGGGCACCTGATCCCTAGGCGGCCCAGAGCGCAAGCAGGTGGCACGGGCCACATGATCCCTAGGTGGGCCAGAGCGCTAGCAGGTAGCGAGGGGCACCTGATCCATAGGCGGGCCATAGCGCTAGCAGGTGGCATGGGCCACTTGATCCCTAGGTGGGCCACAGCGCTAGCAGGTGGTGCGGGCCACCTGATCCCTAGGTGTGCGAGAGTGCTAGCAGGTGGCGCGCGCCACTTAAACCCTAGGTGGGCCAGAGCGCTAGCAGGTGGCGAGGGGCACCTGATCCCTAGGCGGGCCATAGCGCTAGCAGGTGGCATGGGCCACTTGATCCCTAGGTGGGCGAGAGTGCTAGCAGGTGACACATCCCACTTGATCCCTAGCACTAGCAGGTGGCACGAGCGACTTGATCCCTAGGCGGGCCAGAGCTCTAGCAGGTGGCACCGGCCACTTGATCCCTAGGTGGGCCACAGCGCTAGCAGGTGGTGCGGGCCACCTGATCCCTAGGTGTGCGAGAGTGCTAGCAGGTGGCGCGGGCCACTTGATCCCTAGGTGGGCCAGAACTCTAGAAGGTGGCGAGGGGCACCTGTTCCCTAGGCAGGCCATAGCGCTAGCAGGTGGCATGGGCCACTTGATCCCTAGGTAGGCGAGAGTGCTAGCAGGTGACACAGGCCACTTGATCCCTAGCACTAGCAGGTGGCACGAGCAACTTGATCCCTAGGCGGGCCAGAGCTCTAGCAGGTGGCACGGGCCACTTGATCCCTAGGCGGACCACAGTGCTAGCAGGTGGTGCGGGACACCTGATCCCTAGGTGTGCGAGAGTGCTAGCATGTGGCACGGGCCACTTGATCCCTAGGTGGGACAGAGTGCTAGCAGGTGGCACGGGCCACTTGATCCCGAGGCGGCCTAGAGTGCTAGCAGGTGGCGCGGGCCACTTGATCCCTAGATGGGCCAGAGCGCTAGCAGGTGGCGAGGGGCACCTGATCCCTAGGCAGGCAGGCCATAGTGCTAGCAGGTGGTGCGAGCCACTTGATCCCTAGGTGGGCCAGAGCGCTAGCAGGTGGTGCAGGCCACCTGATCCCTAGGCAGGCCAAAGCACTAGCAGGTGGTGAGGGGCACCTGATCCCTAGGCAGGCCAGAGCACTGGCAGGTGGTGCAGGCCACTTGATCCCTAGGTGTGCGAGAGTGCTAGCAGGTGGCGTGGGCCACTTGATCCCTAGGCGAGCCAGGCGCTAGCAGGTGGCATGGGCCACTTGATCCCTAAGTGGGCCAGAGTGCTAGGAGGTGGCGTGGGCCATTTGATCCCTAGGTTGGCCAGAGCGCTAGCAGGTGGCGAGTGGCACCTGATCCCTAGGCGGGCCAGAGCGCAAGCAGGTGGCACGGGCCACCTAATCCCTAGGCGGGCCAGAGCGCTAGCAGGTGGCGAGGTGCACCTGATCCCTAGGCGGGCCAAAGCGCTAGCAGGTGGCATGGGCCACTTGATCCCTAGGTGGGTGAGAGTGCTAGCAGGTGACACAGGCCACTTGATCCCTAGCACTAGCAGGTGGCACGAGCGACTTTATCCCTAGGCGGGCCAGAGCTCTAGCAGGTGGCACGGGCCACTTGATCCCTAGGCGGGCCACAGCGCTAGCAGGTGGTGCGGGCCACCTGATCCCTAGGTGTGCGAGAGTGCTAGCAGGTGGCGCGGGCCACTTGATCCCTAGGTGGGCCAGAGCTCTAGCAGGTGGCGAGGGGCACCTGATCCCTAGGCGGGCCATAGCGCTAGCAGGTGGCATGGGCCACTTGATCCCTAGGTGGGCAAGAGTGCTTGCAGGTGACACAGGCCACTTGATCCCTAGCGCTAGCAGGTGGCACGAGCGACTTGATCCCTAGGTGGGCCAGAGCTCTAGCAGGTGGCACCGGCCACTTGATCCCTAGGTGGGCGAGAGTGCTAGCAGGTGGCGCGGGCCACTTGATCCCTAGGTGGGCCAGAGCGCTAACAGGTGGCGAGGGGCACCTGATCCCTAGGCGGGCCATAGCGCTAGCAGGTGGCATGGGCCACTTGATCCCTAGGTGGGCGAGAGTGCTAGCAGGTGGCACAAGCCACTTGATCCCTAGGCGGGCCAGAGCTCTAGCAGGTGGCACGGGCCACTTGAACCCTAGGCGGACCACAACGCTAGCAGGTGGGGCGGGCCACCTGATCCCTAGGCAGGCCAAAGCACTAGCAGGTGGTGAGGGGCACCTGATCCCTAGTTGTGCGAGAGTGCTAGCAGGTGGCGTGGGCCACTTGATCCCTAGGCGGGCCAGAGCGCTAGCAGGTGGCATGGGCCACTTGATCCCTAAGTGGGCCAGAGTGCTAGGAGGTGGCGTGGGCCACTTGATCCCTAGGCTGGCCAGAGCGCTAGCGGGTGGCGTGGGCCACTTGATCCATAGGCGGGCCAGAGCGCTAGCAGGTGGCGAGTGGCACCTGATCCCTAGGCGGGCCAGAGCGCAAGCAGGTGGCATGGGCCACTTAATCCAGAGGCAGGCCAGAGCGCTAGCAGGTGGCGAGGTGCACCTGATCCCTAGGTGGGCCATAGCGCTA
This sequence comes from Crinia signifera, assembly GCF_055691185.1. NCBI lineage: Eukaryota > Metazoa > Chordata > Amphibia > Anura > Myobatrachidae > Crinia > Crinia signifera. The sequence continues at coordinate 15,253 of NW_028142604.1, forward strand.
GCAGGTGGCATGGGCCACTTGATCCCTAGGTGGGCGAGAGTGCTAGCAGGTGACACAGGCCACTTGATCCCTAGCACTAGCAGGTGGCACGAGCGACTTGATCCCTAGGCGGGCCAGAGCTCTAGCAGGTGGCACGGGCCACTTGATCCCTAGGCGGACCACAGCGCTAGCAGGTGGTGCGGGCCACCTGATCCCTAGGTGTGCGAGAGTGCTAGCATGTGGCACGGGCCACTTGATCCCTAGGTGGGACAGAGTGCTAGCAGGTGGCACGGGCCACTTGATCCCTAGGCGGCCTAGAGTGCTAGCAGGTGGCGCAGGCCACTTGATCCCTAGATGGGCCAGAGCGCTAGCAGGTGGCAAGGGGCACCTGATCCCTAGGCAGGCCATAGTGCTAGCAGGTGGTGCGAGCCACTTGATCCCTAGGTGGGCCAGAGCGCTAGCAGGTGGTGCATGCCACCTGATTCCTAGGCAGGCCAAAGCACTAGCAGGTGGTGAGGGGCACCTAATCCCTAGGCAGGCCAGAGCACTAGCAGGTGGTGCAGGCCACTTGATCCCTAGTTGTGCGAGAGTGCTAGTAGGTGGCGTGGGCCACTTGATCCCTAGGCGAGCCAGGCGCTAGCAGGTGGCATGGGCCACTTGATCCCTAAGTGGGCCAGAGTGCTAGGAGGTGGCGTGGGCCACTTGATCCCTAGGCTGGCCAGAGCGCTAGCGGGTGGCGTGGGCCACTTGATCCATAGGCGGGCCAGAGCGCTAGCAGGTGGCGAGTGGCACCTGATCCCTAGGCGGGCCAGAGCGCAAGCAGGTGGCACGGGCCACCTAATCCCTAGGCAGGCCAGAGCGCTAGCAGGTGGCGAGGTGCACCTGATCCCTAGGCGGGCCAGAGCGCAAGCAGGTGGCACAGGCCACTTGATCCCTAGGTGGGCCAGAGCGCTAGCAGGTAGCAAGGGGAACCTGATCCCTAGGCGGGCCATAGCGCTAGCAGGTGGCATGGGCCACTTGTTCCCTAGGTGGGCCACAGCGCTGGCAGGTGGTGCGGGCCACCTGATCCCTAGTTGTGCGAGAGTGCTAGCAGGTGGCGCGGGCCACTTGATCCCTAGGTGGGCCAGAGCGCTAGCAGGTGGCGAGGGGCACCTGATCCCTAGGCGGGCCATAGCGCTAGCAGGTGGCATGGGCCACTTGATCCCTAGGTGGGCGAGAGTGCTAGCAGGTGACACAGGCCACTTGATCCCTAGCACTAGCAGGTGGCACGAGCGACTTGATCCCTAGGCGGGCCAGAGCTCTAGCAGGTGGCACGGGCCACTTGATCCCTAGGCGGGCCACAGCGCTAGCAGGTGGTGCGGGCCACCTGATCCCTAGGTGTGCGAGTGTGCTAGCATGTGGCACGGGCCACTTGACCCCTAGGTGGGCCAGAGTGCTAGCAGGTGGCACGGGCCACTTGATCCCTAGGCAAGCCAGAGTGCTAGCAGGTGGTGCTGGGCACCTGATTCCTTGGTGGGCCAGAGTGCTAGCAGGTGGCATGGGCCACTTGATGCCTAGGTGGCCTAGAGTGCTAGCAGGTGGCATGGGCCACTTGATCCCTAGATGGGCCAGAGCGCTAGCAGGTGGCGAGGGGCACCTGATCCCTAGGCAGGCCAGAGTGCTAGCAGGTGGTGCGAGCCACTTGATCCCTAGGTGGGCAAGAGTGCTAGCAGGTGGCGCGGGCCACTTGATCCATAGGCGGGCCAGAGCGCTAGCAGGTGGCGAGGTGCACCTGATCCCTAGGCGGGCCAAAGCGCTAGCAAGTGGCATGGGCCACTTGATCCCTAGGTGGGCGAGAGTGCTAGCAGGTGACACAGGCCACTTGATCCCTAGCACTAGCAGGTGGCACGAGCGACTTTATCCCTAGGCGGGCCAGAGCTCTAGCAGGTGGCACGGGCCACTTGATCCCTAGGCGGGCCACAGCGCGAGCAGGTGGTGCGGGCCACCTGATCCCTAGGTGTGCAAGAGTGCTAGCAGGTGACACATCCCACTTGATCCCTAGCACTAGCAGGTGGCACGAGCGACTTGATCCCTAGGGGGGCCAGAGCTCTAGCAGGTGGCACGGGCCACTTGATCCCTAGGTGGGCCACAGCGCTAGCAGGTGGTGCGGGCCACCTGATCCCTAGGTGTGCGAGAGTGCTAGCAGGTGGCGCGGGCCACTTGATCCCTAGGTGGGCCAGAGCTCTAGCAGGTGGCGAGGGGCACCTGATCCCTAGGCGGGCCATAGCGCTAGCAGGTGGCATGGGCCACTTGATCCCTAGGTGGGCGAGAGTGCTTGCAGGTGACACAGGCCACTTGATCCCTAGCGCTAGCAGGTGGCACGAGCGACTTGATCCCTAGGTGGGCCAGAGCTCTAGCAGGTGGCACGGGCCACTTGATCCCTAGGTGGGCGAGAGTGCTAGCAGGTGGCACGGGCCACTTGATCCCTAGGTGGGCCAGAGCGCTAACAGGTGGCGAGGGGCACCTGATCCCTAGGAGGGCCATAGCGCTAGCAGGTGGCATGGGCCACTTGATCCCTAGGTGGGCGAGAGTGCTAGCAGGTGGCACGAGCCACTTGATCCCTAGGCGGGCCAGAGCTCTAGCAGGTGGCACGGGCCACTTGAACCCTAGGCGGACCACAACGCTAGCAGGTGGTGCGGGCCACCTGATCCCTAGGCAGGCCAAAGCACTAGCAGGTGGTGAGGGGCACCTGATCCCTAGGGAGGCCAGAGCACTAGCAGGTGGTGAAGGCCACTTGATCCCTAGTTGTGCGAGAGTGCTAGCAGGTGGCGTGGGCCACGTGATTCCTAGGCGGGCCAGAGCGCTAGCAGGTGGCATGGGCCACTTGATCCCTAAGTGGGCCAAAGTGCTAGGAGGTGGCGTGGGCCACTTGATCCCTAGGCTGGCCAGAGCGCTAGCGGGTGGCGTGGGCCACTTGATCCATAGGCGGGCCAGAGCGCTAGCAGGTGGCGAGTGGCACCTGATCCCTAGGCGGGCCAGAGCGCAAGCAGGTGGCATGGGCCACTTATTCCAGAGGCAGGCCAGAGCGCTAGCAGGTGGCGAGGTGCACCTGATCCCTAGGTGGGCCATAGCGCTAGCAGGTGGCATGGGCCACTTGATCCCTAGGTGGGCGAGAGTGCTAGCAGGTGACACAGGCCACTTGATCCCTAGCACTAGCAGGTGGCACGAGCGACTTGATCCCTAGGCGGGCCAGAGCTCTAGCAGGTGGCACGGGCCACTTGATCCCTAGGCGGACCACAGCGCTAGCAGGTGGTGCGGGCCACCTGATCCCTAGGTGTGCGAGAGTGCTAGCATGTGGCACGGGCCACTTGATCCCTAGGTGGGACAGAGTGCTAGCAGGTGGCACGGGCCACTTGATCCCTAGGCGGCCTAGAGTGCTAGCAGGTGGCGCAGGCCACTTGATCCCTAGATGGGCCAGAGCGCTAGCAGGTGGCAAGGGGCACCTGATCCCTAGGCAGGCCATAGTGCTAGCAGGTGGTGCGAGCCACTTGATCCCTAGGTGGGCCAGAGCGCTAGCAGGTGGTGCATGCCACCTGATTCCTAGGCAGGCCAAAGCACTAGCAGGTGGTGAGGGGCACCTGATCCCTAGGCAGGCCAGAGCACTAGCAGGTGGTGCAGGCCACTTGATCCCTAGTTGTGCGAGAGTGCTAGTAGGTGGCGTGGGCCACTTGATCCCTAGGCGAGCCAGGCGCTAGCAGGTGGCATGGGCCACTTGATCCCTAAGTGGGTCAGAGTGCTAGGAGGTGGCGTGGGCCACTTGATCCCTAGGCTGGCCAGAGCGCTAGCGGGTGGCGTGGGCCACTTGATCCATAGGCGGACCAGAGCGCTAGCAGGTGGCGAGTGGCACCTGATCCCTAGGCGGGCCAGAGCGCAAGCAGGTGGCACGGGCCACCTAATCCCTAGGCAGGCCAGAGCGCTAGCAGGTGGCGAGGTGCACCTGATCCCTAGGCGGGCCAGAGCGCAAGCAGGTGGCACGGGCCACTTGATCCCTAGGCGGGCCAGAGCGCTAGCAGGTAGCGAGGGGCACCTGATCCCTAGGCGGGCCATAGCGCTAGCAGGTGGCATGGGCCACTTGTTCCCTAGGTGGGCCACAGCGCTAGCAGGTGGTGCGGGCCACCTGATCCCTAGGTGTGCGAGAGTGCTAGCAGGTGGCGCGGGCCACTTGATCCCTAGGTGGGCCAGAGCGCTAGCAGGTGGCATGGGCCACTTGATCCCTAGGTGGGCGAGAGTGCTAGCAGGTGACACAGGCCACTTGATCCCTAGCACTAGCAGGTGGCACGAGCGACTTGATCCCTAGGCGGGCCAGAGCTCTAGCAGGTGGCACGGGCCACTTGATCCCTAGGCGGGCCACAGCGCTAGCAGGTGGTGCGGGCCACCTGATCCCTAGGTGTGCGAGTGTGCTAGCATGTGGCACGGGCCACTTGACCCCTAGGTGGGCCAGAGTGCTAGCAGGTGGCACGGGCCACTTGATCCCTAGGCAAGCCAGAGTGCTAGCAGGTGGTGCTGGGCACCTGATTCCTTGGTGGGCCAGAGTGCTAGCAGGTGGCATGGGCCACTTGATGCCTAGGTGGCCTAGAGTGCTAGCAGGTGGCATGGGCCACTTGATCCCTAGATGGGCCAGACCGCTAGCAGGTGGCGAGGGGCACCTGATCCGTAGGCAGGCCAGAGTGCTAGCAGGTGGTGCGAGCCACTTGATCCCTAGGTGGGCAAGAGAGCTAGCAGGTGGCGCACCTGATCCCTAGGCAGGCCAAAGCACTAGCAGGTGGTGAGGGGCACCTGATCCCTAGGCAGGCCAAAGCACTAGCAGGTGGTGCAGGCCACTTGATCCCTAGGTGTGCGAGAGTGCTAGCAGGTGGCGCGGGCCACTTGATCCATAGGCGGGCCAGAGCGCTAGCAGGTGGCGAGGGGCACCTGATCCCTAGGCGGGCCAGAGCGCAAGCAGGTGGCACGGGCCACATGATCCCTAGGTGGGCCAGAGCGCTAGCAGGTAGCGAGGGGCACCTGATCCATAGGCGGGCCATAGCGCTAGCAGGTGGCATGGGCCACTTGATCCCTAGGTGGGCCACAGCGCTAGCAGGTGGTGCGGGCCACCTGATCCCTAGGTGTGCGAGAGTGCTAGCTGGTGGCGCGCGCCACTTGATCCATAGGTGGGCCAGAGCGCTAGCAGGTGGCGAGGGGCACCTGATCCCTAGGCGGGCCATAGCGCTAGCAGGTGGCATGGGCCACTTGATCCCTAGGTGGGCGAGAGTGCTAGCAGGTGACACATCCCACTTGATCCCTAGCACTAGCAGGTGGCACGAGCAACTTGATCCCTAGGCGGGCCAGAGCTCTAGCAGGTGGCACGGGCCACTTGATCCCTAGGCGGACCACAGCGCTAGCAGGTGGTGCGGGCCACCTGATCCCTAGGTGTGCGAGAGTGCTAGCATGTGGCACGGGCCACTTGATCATTAGGTGGGACAGAGTGCTAGCAGGTGGCACGGGCCACTTGATCCCTAGGCGGCCTAGAGTGCTAGCAGATGGCGCGGGCCACTTGATCCCTAGATGGGCCAGAGCGCTAGCAGGTGGCGAGGGGCACCTGATCCCTAGGCAGGCAGGCCATAGTGCTAGCAGGTGGTGCGAGCCACTTGATCCCTAGGTGGGCCAGAGCGCTAGCAGGTGGTGCAGGCCACCTGATCCCTAGGCAGGCCAAAGCACTAGCAGGTGGTGAGGGGCACCTGATCCCTAGGCAGGCCAGAGCACTAGCAGGTGGTGCAGGCCACTTGATCCCTAGTTGTGCGAGAGTGCTAGCAGGTGGCGTGGGCCACTTGATCCCTAGGCGAGCCAGGCGCTAGCAGGTGGCATAGGCCACTTGATCCCTAAGTGGGCCAGAGTGCTAGGAGGTGGCATGGGCCATTTGATCCCTAGGCTGGCCAGAGCGCTAGCGGGTGGCGTGGGCCACTTGAACCATAGGCGGCCCAGAGCGCTAGCAGGTGGCGAGTGGCACCTGATCCCTAGGCGGGCCAGAGCGCAAGCAGGTGGCACGGGCCACCTAATCCCTAGGCGGGCCAGAGCGCTAGCAGGTGGCGAGATGCACCTGATCCCTAGACGGGCCAAAGCGCTAGCAGGTGGCATGGGCCACTTGATCCCTAGGTGGGCGAGAGTGCTAGCAGGTGACACAGGCCACTTGATCCCTAGCACTAGCAGGTGGCACGAGCGACTTGATCCCTAGGCGGGCCAGAGCTCTAGCAGGTGGCTCGGGCCACTTGATCCCTAGGCGGGCCACAGCGCTAGCAGGTGGTGCGGGCCACCTGATCCCTAGGTGTGCGAGAGTGCTAGCAGGTGACACATCCCACTTGATCCCTAGCACTAGCAGGTGGCACGAGCGACTTGATCCCTAGGGGGGCCAGAGCTCTAGCAGGTGGCACGGGCCACTTGATCCCTAGGTGGGCCACAGCGCTAGCAGGTGGTGCGGGCCACCTGATCCCTAGGTGTGCGAGAGTGCTAGCAGGTGGCGCGGGCCACTTGATCCCTAGGTGGGCCAGAGCTCTAGCAGGTGGCGAGGGGCACCTGATCCCTAGGCGGGCCATAGCGCTAGCAGGTGGCATGGGCCACTTGATCCCTAGGTGGGCGAGAGTGCTTGCAGGTGACACAGGCCACTTGATCCCTAGCGCTAGCAGGTGGCACGAGCGACTTGATCCCTAGGCGGGCCAGAGCTCTAGCAGGTGGCACGGGCCACTTGATCCCTAGGTGGGCGAGAGTGCTAGCAGGTGGCGCGGGCCACTTGATCCCTAGGTGGGCCAGAGCGCTAACAGGTGGCGAGGGGCATCTGATCCCTAGGCGGGCCATAGCGCTAGCAGGTGGCATGGGCCACTTGATCCCTAGGTGGGCCACAACGCTAGCAGGTGGTGCGGGCCACCTGATCCCTAGGCAGGCCAAAGCACTAACAGGTGGTGAGGGGCACCTGATCCCTAGGCGGGCCAGAGCTCTAGCAGGTGGCACGGGCCACTTGATCCCTAGGTGGGCGAGAGTGCTAGCAGGTGGCGCGGGCCACTTGATCCCTAGGTGGGCCAGAGCGCTAACAGGTGGCGAGGGGCACCTGATCCCTAGGCGGGCCATAGCGCTAGCAGGTGGCATGGGCCACTTGATCCCTAGGTGGGCCACAACGCTAGCAGGTGGTGCGGGCCACCTGATCCCTAGGCAGGCCAAAGCACTAACAGGTGGTGAGGGGCACCTGATCCCTAGGCGGACCACAGCGCTAGCAGGTGGTGCGGGCCACCTGATCCCTAGGTGTGCGAGAGTGCTAGCATGTGGCACGGGCCACTTGATCCCTAGGTGGGACAGAGTGCTAGCAGGTGGCACGGGCCACTTGATCCCTAGGCGGCCTAGAGTGCTAGCAGGTGGCGCGGGCCACTTGATCCCTAGATGGGCCAGAGCGCTAGCAGGTGGCGAGGGGCACCTGATCCCTAGGCAGGCAGGCCATAGTGCTAGCAGGTGGTGCGAGCCACTTGATCCCTAGGTGGGCCAGAGCGCTAGCAGGTGGTGCAGGCCACCTGATCCCTAGGCAGGCCAAAGCACTAGCAGGTGGTGAGGGGCACCTGATCCCTAGGCAGGCCAGAGCACTAGCAGGTGGTGCAGGCCACTTGATACCTAGTTGTGCGAGAGTGCTAGCAGGTGGCGTGGGCCACTTGATCCCTAGGCGAGCCAGGCGCTAGCAGGTGGCATGGGCCACTTGATCCCTAAGTGGGCCAGAGTGCTAGGAGGTGGCATGGGCCATTTGATCCCTAGGCTGGCCAGAGCGCTAGCGGGTGGCGTGGGCCACTTGAACCATAGGCGGGCCAGAGCGCTAGCAGGTGGCGAGTGGCACCTGATCCCTAGGCGGGCCAGAGCGCAAGCAGGTGGCGCGGGCCACCTAATCCCTAGGCGGGCCAGAGCGCTAGCAGGTGGCGAGGTGCACCTGATCCCTAGACGGGCCAAAGCGCTAGCAGGTGGCATGGGCCACTTGATCCCTAGGTGGGCGAGAGTGCTAGCAGGTGACACAGGCCACTTGATCCCTAGCACTAGCAGGTGGCACGAGCGACTTGATCCCTAGGCGGGCCAGAGCTCTAGCAGGTGGCACGGGCCACTTGATCCCTAGGCGGGCCACAGCGCTAGCAGGTGGTGCGGGCCACCTGATCCCTAGGTGTGCGAGAGTGCTAGCAGGTGACACATCCCACTTGATCCCTAGCACTAGCAGGTGGCACGAGCGACTTGATCCCTAGGGGGGCCAGAGCTCTAGCAGGTGGCACGGGCCACTTGATCCCTAGGTGGGCCACAGCGCTAGCAGGTGGTGCGGGCCACCTGATCCCTAGGTGTGCGAGAGTGCTAGCAGGTGGCGTGGGCCACTTGATCCCTAGGTGGGCCAGAGCTCTAGCAGGTGGCGAGGGGCACCTGATCCCTAGGCAGGCCATAGCGCTAGCAGGTGGCATGGGCCACTTGATCCCTAGGTGGGCGAGAGTGCTTGCAGGTGACACAGGCCACTTGATCCCTAGCGCTAGCAGGTGGCACGAGCGACTTGATCCCTAGGCGGGCCAGAGCTCTAGCAGGTGGCACGGGCCACTTGATCCCTAGGTGGGCGAGAGTGCTAGCAGGTGGCGTGGGCCACTTGATCCCTAGGTGGGCCAGAGCGCTAACAGGTGGCGAGGGGCACCTGATCCCTAGGCGGGCCATAGCGCTAGCAGGTGGCATGGGCCACTTGATCCCTAGGTGGGCCACAACGCTAGCAGGTGGTGCGGGCCACCTGATCCCTAGGCAGGCCAAAGCACTAGCAGGTGGTGAGGGGCACCTGATCCCTAGGCGGGCCAGAGCTCTAGCAGGTGGCACGGGCCACTTGATCCCTAGGTGGGCGAGAGTGCTAGCAGGTGGCGCGGGCCACTTGATCCCTAGGTGGGCCAGAGCGCTAACAGGTGGCGAGGGGCACCTGATCCCTAGGCGGGCCATAGCGCTAGCAGGTGGCATGGGCCACTTGATCCCTAGGTGGGCCACAACGCTAGCAGGTGGTGCGGGCCACCTGATCCCTAGGCAGGCCAAAGCACTAACAGGTGGTGAGGGGCACCTGATCCCTAGGCGGACCACAGCGCTAGCAGGTGGTGCGGGCCACCTGATCCCTAGGTGTGCGAGAGTGCTAGCATGTGGCACGGGCCACTTGATCCCTAGGTGGGACAGAGTGCTAGCAGGTGGCACGGGCCACTTGATCCCTAGGCGGCCTAGAGTGCTAGCAGGTGGCGCGGGCCACTTGATCCCTAGATGGGCCAGAGCGCTAGCAGGTGGCGAGGGGCACCTGATCCCTAGGCAGGCAGGCCATAGTGCTAGCAGGTGGTGCGAGCCACTTGATCCCTAGGTGGGCCAGAGCGCTAGCAGGTGGTGCAGGCCACCTGATCCCTAGGCTGGCCAGAGCGCTAGCGGGTGGCGTGGGCCACTTGAACCATAGGCGGGCCAGAGCGCTAGCAGGTGGCGAGTGGCACCTGATCCCTAGGCGGGCCAGAGCGCAAGCAGGTGGCACGGGCCACCTAATCCCTAGGCGGGCCAGAGCGCTAGCAGGTGGCGAGGTGCACCTGATCCCTAGACGGGTCAAAGCGCTAGCAGGTGGCATGGGCCACTTGATCCCTAGGTGGGCGAGAGTGCTAGCAGGTGACACAGGCCACTTGATCCCTAGCACTAGCAGGTGGCACGAGCGACTTGATCCCTAGGCGGGCCAGAGCTCTAGCAGGTGGCACGGGCCACTTGATCCCTAGGCGGGCCACAGCGCTAGCAGGTGGTGCGGGCCACCTGATCCCTAGGTGTGCGAGAGTGCTAGCAGGTGACACATCCCACTTGATCCCTAGCACTAGCAGGTGGCACGAGCGACTTGATCCCTAGGGGGGCCAGAGCTCTAGCAGGTGGCACGGGCCACTTGATCCCTAGGTGGGCCACAGCGCTAGCAGGTGGTGCGGGCCACCTGATCCCTAGGTGTGCGAGAGTGCTAGCAGGTGGCGCGGGCCACTTGATCCCTAGGTGGGCCAGAGCTCTAGCAGGTGGCGAGGGGCACCTGATCCCTAGGCGGGCCATAGCGCTAGCAGGTGGCATGGGCCACTTGATCCCTAGGTGGGCGAGAGTGCTTGCAGGTGACACAGGCCACTTGATCCCTAGCGCTAGCAGGTGGCACGAGCGACTTGATCCCTAGGCGGGCCAGAGCTCTAGCAGGTGGCACGGGCCACTTGATCCCTAGGTGGGCGAGAGTGCTAGCAGGTGGCGCGGGCCACTTGATCCCTAGGTGGGCCAGAGCGCTAACAGGTGGCGAGGGGCATCTGATCCCTAGGCGGGCCATAGCGCTAGCAGGTGGCATGGGCCACTTGATCCCTAGGTGGGCCACAACGCTAGCAGGTGGTGCGGGCCACCTGATCCCTAGGCAGGCCAAAGCACTAACAGGTGGTGAGGGGCACCTGATCCCTAGGCAGGCCAGAGCTCTAGCAGGTGGCACGGGCCACTTGATCCCTAGGTGGGCGAGAGTGCTAGCAGGTGGCGCGGGCCACTTGATCCCTAGGTGGGCCAGAGCGCTAACAGGTGGCGAGGGGCACCTGATCCCTAGGCGGGCCATAGCGCTAGCAGGTGGCATGGGCCACTTGATCCCTAGGTGGGCCACAACGCTAGCAGGTGGTGCGGGCCACCTGATCCCTAGGCAGGCCAAAGCACTAACAGGTGGTGAGGGGCACCTGATCCCTAGGCGGACCACAGCGCTAGCAGGTGGTGCGGGCCACCTGATCCCTAGGTGTGCGAGAGTGCTAGCATGTGGCACGGGCCACTTGATCCCTAGGTGGGACAGAGTGCTAGCAGGTGGCACGGGCCACTTGATCCCTAGGCGGCCTAGAGTGCTAGCAGGTGGCGCGGGCCACTTGATCCCTAGATGGGCCAGAGCGCTAGCAGGTGGCGAGGGGCACCTGATCCCTAGGCAGGCAGGCCATAGTGCTAGCAGGTGGTGCGAGCCACTTGATCCCTAGGTGGGCCAGAGCGCTAGCAGGTGGTGCAGGCCACCTGATCCCTAGGCAGGCCAAAGCACTAGCAGGTGGTGAGGGGCACCTGATCCCTAGGCAGGCCAGAGCACTAGCAGGTGGTGCAGGCCACTTGATACCTAGTTGTGCGAGAGTGCTAGCAGGTGGCGTGGGCCACTTGATCCCTAGGCGAGCCAGGCGCTAGCAGGTGGCATGGGCCACTTGATCCCTAAGTGGGCCAGAGTGCTAGGAGGTGGCATGGGCCATTTGATCCCTAGGCTGGCCAGAGCGCTAGCGGGTGGCGTGGGCCACTTGAACCATAGGCGGGCCAGAGCGCTAGCAGGTGGCGAGTGGCACCTGATCCCTAGGCGGGCCAGAGCGCAAGCAGGTGGCACGGGCCACCTAATCCCTAGGCGGGCCAGAGCGCTAGCAGGTGGCGAGGTGCACCTGATCCCTAGACGGGCCAAAGCGCTAGCAGGTGGCATGGGCCACTTGATCCCTAGGTGGGCGAGAGTGCTAGCAGGTGACACAGGCCACTTGATCCCTAGCACTAGCAGGTGGCACGAGCGACTTGATCCCTAGGCGGGCCAGAGCTCTAGCAGGTGGCACGGGCCACTTGATCCCTAGGCGGGCCACAGCGCTAGCAGGTGGTGCGGGCCACCTGATCCCTAGGTGTGCGAGAGTGCTAGCAGGTGACACATCCCACTTGATCCCTAGCACTAGCAGGTGGCACGAGCGACTTGATCCCTAGGGGGGCCAGAGCTCTAGCAGGTGGCACGGGCCACTTGATCCCTAGGTGGGCCACAGCGCTAGCAGGTGGTGCGGGCCACCTGATCCCTAGGTGTGCGAGAGTGCTAGCAGGTGGCGCGGGCCACTTGATCCCTAGGTGGGCCAGAGCTCTAGCAGGTGGCGAGGGGCACCTGATCCCTAGGCGGGCCATAGCGCTAGCAGGTGGCATGGGCCACTTGATCCCTAGGTGGGCGAGAGTGCTTGCAGGTGACACAGGCCACTTGATCCCTAGCGCTAGCAGGTGGCACGAGCGACTTGATCCCTAGGCGGGCCAGAGCTCTAGCAGGTGGCACGGGCCACTTGATCCCTAGGTGGGCGAGAGTGCTAGCAGGTGGCGCGGGCCACTTGATCCCTAGGTGGGCCAGAGCGCTAACAGGTGGCGAGGGGCATCTGATCCCTAGGCGGGCCATAGCGCTAGCAGGTGGCATGGGCCACTTGATCCCTAGGTGGGCCACAACGCTAGCAGGTGGTGCGGGCCACCTGATCCCTAGGCAGGCCAAAGCACTAACAGGTGGTGAGGGGCACCTGATCCCTAGGCGGGCCAGAGCTCTAGCAGGTGGCACGGGCCACTTGATCCCTAGGTGGGCGAGAGTGCTAGCAGGTGGCGCGGGCCACTTGATCCCTAGGTGGGCCAGAGCGCTAACAGGTGGCGAGGGGCACCTGATCCCTAGGCGGGCCATAGCGCTAGCAGGTGGCATAGGCCACTTGATCCCTAGGTGGGCCACAATGCTAGCAGGTGGTGCGGGCCACCTGATCCCTAGGCAGGCCAAAGCACTAACAGGTGGTGAGGGGCACCTGATCCCTAGGCGGACCACAGCGCTAGCAGGTGGTGCGGGCCACCTGATCCCTAGGTGTGCGAGAGTGCTAGCATGTGGCACGGGCCACTTGATCCCTAGGTGGGACAGAGTGCTAGCAGGTGGCACGGGCCACTTGATCCCTAGGCGGCCTAGAGTGCTAGCAGGTGGCGCGGGCCACTTGATCCCTAGATGGGCCAGAGCGCTAGCAGGTGGCGAGGGGCACCTGATCCCTAGGCAGGCAGGCCATAGTGCTAGCAGGTGGTGTGAGCCACTTGATCCCTAGGTGGGCCAGAGCGCTAGCAGGTGGTGCAGGCCACCTGATCCCTAGGCAGGCCAAAGCACTAGCAGGTGGTGAGGGGCACCTGATCCCTAGGCAGGCCAGAGCACTAGCAGGTGGTGCAGGCCACTTGATACCTAGTTGTGCGAGAGTGCTAGCAGGTGGCGTGGGCCACTTGATCCCTAGGCGAGCCAGGCGCTAGCAGGTGGCATGGGCCACTTGATCCCTAAGTGGGCCAGAGTGCTAGGAGGTGGCATGGGCCATTTGATCCCTAGGCTGGCCAGAGCGCTAGCGGGTGGCGTGGGCCACTTGAACCATAGGCGGGCCAGAGCGCTAGCAGGTGGCGAGTGGCACCTGATCCCTAGGCGGGCCAGAGCGCAAGCAGGTGGCGCGGGCCACCTAATCCCTAGGCGGGCCAGAGCGCTAGCAGGTGGCGAGGTGCACCTGATCCCTAGATGGGCCAAAGCGCTAGCAGGTGGCATGGGCCACTTGATCCCTAGGTGGGCGAGAGTGCTAGCAGGTGACACAGGCCACTTGATCCCTAGCACTAGCAGGTGGCACGAGCGACTTGATCCCTAGGCGGGCCAGAGCTCTAGCAGGTGGCACGGGCCACTTGATCCCTAGGCGGGCCACAGCGCTAGCAGGTGGTGCGGGCCACCTGATCCCTAGGTGTGCGAGAGTGCTAGCAGGTGACACATCCCACTTGATCCCTAGCACTAGCAGGTGGCACGAGCGACTTGATCCCTAGGGGGGCCAGAGCTCTAGCAGGTGGCACGGGCCACTTGATCCCTAGGTGGGCCACAGCGCTAGCAGGTGGTGCGGGCGACCTGATCCCTAGGTGTGCGAGAGTGCTAGCAGGTGGCGTGGGCCACTTGATCCCTAGGTGGGCCAGAGCTCTAGCAGGTGGCGAGGGGCACCTGATCCCTAGGCAGGCCATAGCGCTAGCAGGTGGCATGGGCCACTTGATCCCTAGGTGGGCGAGAGTGCTTGCAGGTGACACAGGCCACTTGATCCCTAGCGCTAGCAGGTGGCACGAGCGACTTGATCCCTAGGCGGGCCAGAGCTCTAGCAGGTGGCACGGGCCACTTGATCCCTAGGTGGGCGAGAGTGCTAGCAGGTGGCGTGGGCCACTTGATCCCTAGGTGGGCCAGAGCGCTAACAGGTGGCGAGGGGCACCTGATCCCTAGGCGGGCCATAGCGCTAGCAGGTGGCATGGGCCACTTGATCCCTAGGTGGGCCACAACGCTAGCAGGTGGTGCGGGCCACCTGATCCCTAGGCAGGCCAAAGCACTAGCAGGTGGTGAGGGGCACCTGATCCCTAGGCAGGCCAGAGCACTAGCAGGTGGTGCAGGCCACTTGATCCCTAGTTGTGCGAGAGTGCTAGCAGGTGGCGTGGGCCACTTGATCCCTAGGCGGGCCAGAGCGCTAGCAGGTGGCATGGGCCACTTGATCCCTAAGTGGGCCAGAGTGCTAGGAGGTGGCGTGGGCCACTTGATCCCTAGGCTGGCCAGAGCGCTAGCGGGTGGCGTGGGCCACTTGATCCATAGGCGGGCCAGAGCGCTAGCAGGTGGCGAGTGGCACCTGATCCCTAGGCGGGCCAGAGCGCAAGCAGGTGGCATGGGCCACTTAATCCCGAGGCAGGCCAGAGCGCTAGCAGGTGGCGTGGGCCACTTGATCCATAGGCGGGCCAGAGCGCTAGCAGGTGGCGAGTGGCACCTGATCCCTAGGCGGGCCAGAGCGCAAGCAGGTGGCATGGGCCACTTAATCCCGAGGCAGGCCAGAGCGCTAGCAGGTGGCGAGGTGCACCTGATCCCTAGGTGGGCCATAGCGCTAGCAGGTGGCACGGGCCACTTGATCCCTAGGTGGGACAGAGTGCTAGCAGGTGGCACGGGCCACTTGATCCCTAGGCGGCCTAGAGTGCTAGCAGGTGGCGCGGGCCACTTGATCCCTAGATGGGCCAGAGCGCTAGCAGGTGGCGAGGGGCACCTGATCCCTAGGCAGGCAGGCCATAGTGCTAGCAGGTGGTGCGAGCCACTTGATCCCTAGGTGGGCCAGAGCGCTAGCAGGTGGTGCAGGCCACCTGATCCCTAGGCAGGCCAAAGCACTAGCAGGTGGTGAGGGGCACCTGATCCCTAGGCAGGCCAGAGCACTAGCAGGTGGTGCAGGCCACTTGATCCCTAGTTGTGCGAGAGTGCTAGCAGGTGGCGTGGGCCACTTGATCCCTAGGCGAGCCAGGCGCTAGCAGGTGGCATGGGCCACTTGATCCCTAAGTGGGCCAGAGTGCTAGGAGGTGGCATGGGCCATTTGATCCCTAGGCTGGCCAGAGCGCTAGCGGGTGGCGTGGGCCACTTGAACCATAGGCGGGCCAGAGCGCTAGCAGGTGGCGAGTGGCACCTGATCCCTAGTCGGGCCAGAGCGCAAGCAGGTGGCACGGGTCACCTAATCCCTAGGCGGGCCAGAGCGCTAGCAGGTGGCGAGGTGCACCTGATCCCTAGACGGGCCAAAGCGCTAGCAGGTGGCATGGGCCACTTGATCCCTAGGTGGGCGAGAGTGCTAGCAGGTGACACAGGCCACTTGATCCCTAGCACTAGCAGGTGGCACGAGCGACTTGATCCCTAGGCGGGCCAGAGCTCTAGCAGGTGGCACGGGCCACTTGATCCCTAGGCGGGCCACAGCGCTAGCAGGTGGTGCGGGCCACCTGATCCCTAGGTGTGCGAGAGTGCTAGCAGGTGACACATCCCACTTGATCCCTAGCACTAGCAGGTGGCACGAGCGACTTGATCCCTAGGGGGGCCAGAGCTCTAGCAGGTGGCACGGGCCACTTGATCCCTAGGTGGGCCACAGCGCTAGCAGGTGGTGCGGGCCACCTGATCCCTAGGTGTGCGAGAGTGCTAGCAGGTGGCGCGGGCCACTTGATCCCTAGGTGGGCCAGAGCTCTAGCAGGTGGCGAGGGGCACCTGATCCCTAGGCGGGCCATAGCGCTAGCAGGTGGCATGGGCCACTTGATCCCTAGGTGGGCGAGAGTGCTTGCAGGTGACACAGGCCACTTGATCCCTAGCGCTAGCAGGTGGCACGAGCGACTTGATCCCTAGGCGGGCCAGAGCTCTAGCAGGTGGCACGGGCCACTTGATCCCTAGGTGGGCGAGAGTGCTAGCAGGTGGCGCGGGCCACTTGATCCCTAGGTGGGCCAGAGCGCTAACAGGTGGCAAGGGGCACCTGATCCCTAGGCGGGCCATAGCGCTAGCAGGTGGCATGGGCCACTTGATCCCTAGGTGGGCCACAACGCTAGCAGGTGGTGCGGGCCACCTGATCCCTAGGCAGGCCAAAGCACTAGCAGGTGGTGAGGGGCACCTGATCCCTAGGCAGGCCAGAGCACTAGCAGGTGGTGCAGGCCACTTGATCCCTAGTTGTGCGAGAGTGCTAGCAGGTGGCGTGGGCCACTTGATCCCTAGGCGGGCCAGAGCGCTAGCAGGTGGCATGGGCCACTTGATCCCTAAGTGGGCCAGAGTGCTAGGAGGTGGCGTGGGCCACTTGATCCCTAGGCTGGCCAGAGCGCTAGCGGGTGGCGTGGGCCACTTGATCCATAGGCGGGCCAGAGCGCTAGCAGGTGGCGAGTGGCACCTGATCCCTAGGTGGGCCAGAGCGCAAGCAGGTGGCATGGGCCACTTAATCCCGAGGCAGGCCAGAGCGCTAGCAGGTGGCGAGGTGCACCTGATCCCTAGGTGGGCCATAGCGCTAGCAGGTGGCATGGGCCACTTGATCCCTAGGTGGGCGAGAGTGCTAGCAGGTGACACAGGCCACTTGATCCCTAGCACTAGCAGGTGGCACGAGCGACTTGATCCCTAGGCGGGCCAGAGCTCTAGCAGGTGGCACGGGCCACTTGATCCCTAGGCGGACCACAGCGCTAGCAGGTGGTGCGGGCCACCTGATCCCTAGGTGTGCGAGAGTGCTAGCATGTGGCACGGGCCACTTGATCCCTAGGTGGGACAGAGTGCTAGCAGGTTGCACGGGCCACTTGATCCCTAGGCGGCCTAGAGTGCTAGCAGGTGGCGCGGGCCACTTGATCCCTAGATGGGCCAGAGCGCTAGCAGGTGGCAAGGGGCACCTGATCCCTAGGCAGGCCATAGTGCTAGCAGGTGGTGCGAGCCACTTGATCCCTAGGTGGGCCAGAGCGCTAGCAGGTGGTGCATGCCACCTGATTCCTAGGCAGGCCAAAGCACTAGCAGGTGGTGAGGGGCACCTGATCCCTAGGCAGGCCAGAGCACTAGCAGGTGGTGCAGGCCACTTGATCCCTAGTTGTGCGAGAGTGCTAGCAGGTGGCGTGGGCCACTTGATCCCTAGGCGAGTCAGGCGCTAGCAGTTGGCATGGGCCACTTGATCCCTAAGTGGGCCAGAGTGCTAGGAGGTGGCGTGGCCACTTGATCCCTAGGTGGGCCAGAGTGCTAGCAGGTGGCACGGGCCACTTGATCCCTAGGCGGGCCAGAGTGCTAGCAGGTGGTGCTGGGCACCTGATTCCTTGGTGTGCCATAGTGCTAGCAGGTGGCATGGGCCACTTGATGCCTAGGTGGCCTAGAGTGCTAGCAGGCTGCGCGGGCCACTTGATCCCTAGATGGGCCAGAGCGCTAGCAGGTGTCGAGGGGCACCTGATCCCTAGGCAGGCCAGAGTGCTAGCAGGTGGTGCGAGCCACTTGATCCCTAGGTGGGCCAGAGCGCTAGCAGGTGGTGCAGGCCACCTGATCCCTAGGCAGGCCAAAGCACTAGCAGGTGGTGAGGGGCACCTGAACCCTAGGCAGGCCAGAGCACTAGCAGGTGATGCAGGCCACCTGATCCCTAGGCAGGCCAGAGTGCTAGCAGGTGGCGAGGGGCACCTGATCCCTAGGCGGGCCAGAGCGCAAGCAGGTGGCACGAGCCACTTGATCCCTAGGCGGGCAAGAGCGCTAGCAGGTAGCAAGGGGCACCTGATCCCTAGGCGGGCCATAGCACTAGCAGGTGGCATGGGCCACTTGATCCCTAGGTGGGCGAGAGTGCTAGCAGGTGACACATCCCACTTGATCCCTAGCACTAGCAGGTGGCACGAGCGACTTGATCCCTAGGGGGGCCAGAGCTCTAGCAGGTGGCACGGGCCACTTGATCCCTAGGTGGGCCACAGCGCTAGCAGGTGGTGCGGGCGACCTGATCCCTAGGTGTGCGAGAGTGCTAGCAGGTGGCGTGGGCCACTTGATCCCTAGGTGGGCCAGAGCTCTAGCAGGTGGCGAGGGGCACCTGATCCCTAGGCAGGCCATAGCGCTAGCAGGTGGCATGGGCCACTTGATCCCTAGGTGGGCGAGAGTGCTTGCAGGTGACACAGGCCACTTGATCCCTAGCGCTAGCAGGTGGCACGAGCGACTTGATCCCTAGGCGGGCCAGAGCTCTAGCAGGTGGCACGGGCCACTTGATCCCTAGGTGGGCGAGAGTGCTAGCAGGTGGCGTGGGCCACTTGATCCCTAGGTGGGCCAGAGCGCTAACAGGTGGCGAGGGGCACCTGATCCCTAGGCGGGCCATAGCGCTAGCAGGTGGCATGGGCCACTTGATCCCTAGGTGGGCCACAACGCTAGCAGGTGGTGCGGGCCACCTGATCCCTAGGCAGGCCAAAGCACTAGCAGGTGGTGAGGGGCACCTGATCCCTAGGCAGGCCAGAGCACTAGCAGGTGGTGCAGGCCACTTGATCCCTAGTTGTGCGAGAGTGCTAGCAGGTGGCGTGGGCCACTTGATCCCTAGGCGGGCCAGAGCGCTAGCAGGTGGCATGGGCCACTTGATCCCTAAGTGGGCCAGAGTGCTAGGAGGTGGCGTGGGCCACTTGATCCCTAGGCTGGCCAGAGCGCTAGCGGGTGGCGTGGGCCACTTGATCCATAGGCGGGCCAGAGCGCTAGCAGGTGGCGAGTGGCACCTGATCCCTAGGCGGGCCAGAGCGCAAGCAGGTGGCATGGGCCACTTAATCCCGAGGAAGGCCAGAGCGCTAGCAGGTGGCGTGGGCCACTTGATCCATAGGCGGGCCAGAGCGCTAGCAGGTGGCGAGTGGCACCTGATCCCTAGGCGGGCCAGAGCGCAAGCAGGTGGCATGGGCCACTTAATCCCGAGGCAGGCCAGAGCGCTAGCAGGTGGCGAGGTGCACCTGATCCCTAGGTGGGCCATAGCGCTAGCAGGTGGCACGGGCCACTTGATCCCTAGGTGGGACAGAGTGCTAGCAGGTGGCACGGGCCACTTGATCCCTAGGCGGCCTAGAGTGCTAGCAGGTGGCGCGGGCCACTTGATCCCTAGATGGGCCAGAGCGCTAGCAGGTGGCGAGGGGCACCTGATCCCTAGGCAGGCAGGCCATAGTGCTAGCAGGTGGTGCGAGCCACTTGATCCCTAGGTGGGCCAGAGCGCTAGCAGGTGGTGCAGGCCACCTGATCCCTAGGCAGGCCAAAGCACTAGCAGGTGGTGAGGGGCACCTGATCCCTAGGCAGGCCAGAGCACTAGCAGGTGGTGCAGGCCACTTGATCCCTAGTTGTGCGAGAGTGCTAGCAGGTGGCGTGGGCCACTTGATCCCTAGGCGAGCCAGGTGCTAGCAGGTGGCATGGGCCACTTGATCCCTAAGTGGGCCAGAGTGCTAGGAGGTGGCATGGGCCATTTGATCCCTAGGCTGGCCAGAGCGCTAGCGGGTGGCGTGGGCCACTTGAACCATAGGCGGGCCAGAGCGCTAGCAGGTGGCGAGTGGCACCTGATCCCTAGTCGGGCCAGAGCGCAAGCAGGTGGCACGGGTCACCTAATCCCTAGGCGGGCCAGAGCGCTAGCAGGTGGCGAGGTGCACCTGATCCCTAGACGGGCCAAAGCGCTAGCAGGTGGCATGGGCCACTTGATCCCTAGGTGGGCGAGAGTGCTAGCAGGTGACACAGGCCACTTGATCCCTAGCACTAGCAGGTGGCACGAGCGACTTGATCCCTAGGCGGGCCAGAGCTCTAGCAGGTGGCACGGGCCACTTGATCCCTAGGCGGGCCACAGCGCTAGCAGGTGGTGCGGGCCACCTGATCCCTAGGTGTGCGAGAGTGCTAGCAGGTGACACATCCCACTTGATCCCTAGCACTAGCAGGTGGCACGAGCGACTTGATCCCTAGGGGGGCCAGAGCTCTAGCAGGTGGCACGGGCCACTTGATCCCTAGGTGGGCCACAGCGCTAGCAGGTGGTGCGGGCCACCTGATCCCTAGGTGTGCGAGAGTGCTAGCAGGTGGCGCGGGCCACTTGATCCCTAGGTGGGCCAGAGCTCTAGCAGGTGGCGAGGGGCACCTGATCCCTAGGCGGGCCATAGCGCTAGCAGGTGGCATGGGCCACTTGATCCCTAGGTGGGCGAGAGTGCTTGCAGGTGACACAGGCCACTTGATCCCTAGCGCTAGAAGGTGGCACGAGCGACTTGATCCCTAGGCGGGCCAGAGCTCTAGCAGGTGGCACGGGCCACTTGATCCCTAGGTGGGCGAGAGTGCTAGCAGGTGGCGCGGGCCACTTGATCCCTAGGTGGGCCAGAGCGCTAACAGGTGGCGAGGGGCACCTGATCCCTAGGCGGGCCATAGCGCTAGCAGGTGGCATGGGCCACTTGATCCCTAGGTGGGCCACAACGCTAGCAGGTGGTGCGGGCCACCTGATCCCTAGGCAGGCCAAAGCACTAGCAGGTGGTGAGGGGCACCTGATCCCTAGGCAGGCCAGAGCACTAGCAGGTGGTGCAGGCCACTTGATCCCTAGTTGTGCGAGAGTGCTAGCAGGTGGCGTGGGCCACTTGATCCCTAGGCGGGCCAGAGCGCTAGCAGGTGGCATGGGCCACTTGATCCCTAAGTGGGCCAGAGTGCTAGGAGGTGGCGTGGGCCACTTGATCCCTAGGCTGGCCAGAGCGCTAGCGGGTGGCGTGGGCCACTTGATCCATAGGCGGGCCAGAGCGCTAGCAGGTGGCGAGTGGCACCTGATCCCTAGGTGGGCCAGAGCGCAAGCAGGTGGCATGGGCCACTTAATCCCGAGGCAGGCCAGAGCGCTAGCAGGTGGCGAGGTGCACCTGATCCCTAGGTGGGCCATAGCGCTAGCAGGTGGCATGGGCCACTTGATCCCTAGGTGGGCGAGAGTGCTAGCAGGTGACACAGGCCACTTGATCCCTAGCACTAGCAGGTGGCACGAGCGACTTGATCCCTAGGCGGGCCAGAGCTCTAGCAGGTGGCACGGGCCACTTGATCCCTAGGCGGACCACAGCGCTAGCAGGTGGTGCGGGCCACCTGATCCCTAGGTGTGCGAGAGTGCTAGCATGTGGCACGGGCCACTTGATCCCTAGGTGGGACAGAGTGCTAGCAGGTTGCACGGGCCACTTGATCCCTAGGCGGCCTAGAGTGCTAGCAGGTGGCGCGGGCCACTTGATCCCTAGATGGGCCAGAGCGCTAGCAGGTGGCAAGGGGCACCTGATCCCTAGGCAGGCCATAGTGCTAGCAGGTGGTGCGAGCCACTTGATCCCTAGGTGGGCCAGAGCGCTAGCAGGTGGTGCAGGCCACCTGATTCCTAGGCAGGCCAAAGCACTAGCAGGTGGTGAGGGGCACCTGATCCCTAGGCAGGCCAGAGGACTAGCAGGTGGTGCAGGCCACTTGATCCCTAGTTGTGCGAGAGTGCTAGCAGGTGGCGTGGGCCACTTGATCCCTAGGCGAGTCAGGCGCTAGCAGTTGGCATGGGCCACTTGATCCCTAAGTGGGCCAGAGTGCTAGGAGGTGGCGTGGCCACTTGATCCCTAGGTGGGCCAGAGTGCTAGCAGGTGGCACGGGCCACTTGATCCCTAGGCGGGCCAGAGTGCTAGCAGGTGGTGCTGGGCACCTGATTCCTTGGTGTGCCAGAGTGCTAGCAGGTGGCATGGGCCACTTGATGCCTAGGTGGCCTAGAGTGCTAGCAGGCTGCGCGGGCCACTTGATCCCTAGATGGGCCAGAGCGTTAGCAGGTGTCGAGGGGCACCTGATCCCTAGGCAGGCCAGAGTGCTAGCAGGTGGTGCGAGCCACTTGATCCCTAGGTGGGCCAGAGCGCTAGCAGGTGGTGCAGGCCACCTGATCCCTAGGCAGGCCAAAGCACTAGCAGGTGGTGAGGGGCACCTGAACCCTAGGTAGGCCAGAGCACTAGCAGGTGATGCAGGCCACCTGATCCCTAGGCAGGCCAGAGTGCTAGCAGGTGGCGAGGGGCACCTGATCCCTAGGCGGGCCAGAGCGCAAGCAGGTGGCACGAGCCACTTGATCCCTAGGCGGGCAAGAGCGCTAGCAGGTAGCAAGGGGCACCTGATCCCTAGGCGGGCCATAGCACTAGCAGGTGGCATGGGCCACTTGATCCCTAGGTGGGCGAGAGTGCTAGCAGGTGACACAGGCCACTTGATCCCTAGCACTAGCAGGTGGCACGAGCGACTTGATCCCTAGGCGGGCCAGAGCTCTAGCAGGTTGCATGGGCCACTTGATCCCTAGGTGGGCCACAGCGCTAGCAGGTGGTGTAGGCCACCTGATCCCTAGGTGTGCAAAAGTGCTAGCAGGTGGTGCGGGCCACTTAATCCCTAGGTGGGCCAGAGCTCTAGCAGGTGGCGAGGGCCACCTGATCCCTAGGCGGGCCATAGCGCTAGCAGGTGGCATGGGCCACTTGATCCCTAGGTGGGCGAGAGTGCTAGCAGGTGACACAGGCCACTTGATCCCTAGCACTAGCAGGTGGCACGAGCGACTTGATCCCTAGGCGGGCCAGAGCTCTAGCAGGTTGCATGAGCCACTTGATCCCTAGGTGGGCCACAGCGTTAGCAGGTGGTGCGGGCCACCTGATCCCTAGGTGTGCGAGAGTGCTAGCAGGTGGCGCGGGCCACTTGATCCCTAGGTGGGCCAGAGCTCTAGCAGGTGGCGAGGGGCACCTGATCCCTAGGCGGGCCATAGCGCTAGCAGGTGGCATGGGCCACTTGATCCCTAGGTGGGCGAGAGTGCTAGCAGGTGACACAGGCCACTTGATCCCTAGCACTAGCAGGTGGCACGAGCGACTTGATCCCTAGGCGGGCCTGAGCTCTGGCACGTGGCAAGGGCCACTTGATCCCTAGGCGGACCACAGCGCTAGCAGGTGGTGCGGGCCACCTGATCCCTAGGTGTGCAAGAGTGCTAGCATGTGGCGCGGGCCACTTGATCCCTAGGTGGGACAGAGTGCTAGCAGGTGGCATGGGCCACTTGATCCCTAGGCGGCCTAGAGTGCTAGCAGGTGGTGTGGGCCACTTGATCCCTAGATGGGCCAGAGCGCTAGCAGGTGGCGAGGGGCACCTGATCCTTAGGCAGGCCATAGTGCTAGCAGGTGGTGCGAGCCACTTGATCCATAGGCGGGCCAGAGCGCTAGCAGGTGGCGAGTGGCACCTGATACCTAGGCGGGCCAGAGCGCAAGCAGGTGGCACGGGCCACTTAATCCCTAGGCAGGCCAGAGCGCTAGCAGGTGGCGAGGTGCACCTGATCCCTAGGCGGGCCATAGCGCTAGCAGGTGGCATGGGCCACTTGATCCCTAGGTGGGCGAGAGTGCTAGCAGGTGACACAGGCCACTTGATCCCTAGCACTAGCAGGTGGCACGAGCGACTTGATCCCTAGGCGGGCCAGAGCTCTAGCAGGTGGCACGGGGAACTTGATCCCTAGGCGGGCCACAGCGCTAGCAGGTGGTGCGGGCCACCTGATCCCTAGGTGTGCGAGAGTGCTAGCATGTGGCGCGGGCCACTTGATTCCTAGGTGGGCCACAGTGCTAGCAGGTGGCACGGGCCACTTGATCCCTAGGCGGGCCAGAGTGCTAGCAGGTGGTGCTGGGCACCTGATTCCTTGGTGTGCCAGAGTGCTAGCAGGTGGCATGGGCCACTTGATGCCTAGGTGGCCTAGAGTGCTAGCAGTGGCATAGGCCACTTGATCCCTAGGTGGGCGAAAGTGCTAGCAGGCGGCGCAGGCCACTTGATCCCTAGATGGGCCAGAGCGCTAGCAGGTGGCGAGGGGCACCTGATCCCTAGGCAGGCCAGAGTGCTAGCAGGTGGTGCGAGCCACTTGATCCCTAGGTGGGTCAGAGCGTTGGCAGGTGGTGCAGGCCATCTGATCCCTAGGCAGGCCAAAGCACTAGCAGGTGGTGAGGGGCACCTGATCCCTAGGCAGGCCAGAGCACTAGCAGGTGGTGCAGGCCACTTGATCCCTAGTTGTGCGAGAGTGCTAGCAGGTGGCGTGGGCCACTTGATCCCTAGGCGAGTCAGGCGCTAGCAGTTGGCATGGGCCACTTGATCCCTAAGTGGGCCAGAGTGCTAGGAGGTGGCGTGGGCCACTTGATCCCTAGGTGGGCCAGAGTGCTAGCAGGTGGCACGGGCCACTTGATCCCTAGGCGGGCCAGAGTGCTAGCAGGTGGTGCTGGGCACCTGATTCCTTGGTGTGCCAGAGTGCTAGCAGGTGGCATGGGCCACTTGATGCCTAGGTGGCCTAGAGTGCTAGCAGGCTGCGCGGGCCACTTAAACCCTAGATGGGCCAGAGCGCTAGCAGGTGTCGAGGGGCACCTGATCCCTAGGCAGGCCAGAGTGCTAGCAGGTGGTGCGAGCCACTTGATCCCTAGGTGGGCCAGAGCGCTAGCAGGTGGTGCAGGCCACCTGATCCCTAGGCAGGCCAAAGCACTAGCAGGTGGTGAGGGGCACCTGAACCCTAGGCAGGCCAGAGCACTAGCAGGTGATGCAGGCCACCTGATCCCTAGGCAGGCCAAAGTGCTAGCAGGTGGCGAGGGGCACCTGATCCCTAGGCGGGCCAGAGCGCAAGCAGGTGGCACGAGCCACTTGATCCCTAGGCGGGCAAGAGCGCTAGCAGGTAGCAAGGGGCACCTGATCCCTAGGCGGGCCATAGCACTAGCAGGTGGCATGGGCCACTTGATCCCTAGGTGGGCGAGAGTGCTAGCAGGTGACACAGGCCACTTGATCCCCAGCACTAGCAGGTGGCACGAGCGACTTGATCCCTAGGCGGGCCAGAGCTCTAGCAGGTTGCATGGGCCACTTGATCCCTAGGTGGGCCACAGCGCTAGCAGGTGGTGTAGGCCACCTGATCCCTAGGTGTGCAAAAGTGCTAGCAGGTGGTGCGGGCCACTTGATCCCTAGGTGGGCCAGAGCTCTAGCAGGTGGCGAGGGCCACCTGATCCCTAGGCGGGCCATAGCGCTAGCAGGTGGCATGGGCCACTTGATCCCTAGGTGGGCGAGAGTGCTAGCAGGTGACACAGGCCACTTGATCCCTAGCACTAGCAGGTGGCAGGAGCGACTTGATCCCTAGGCGGGCCAGAGCTCTAGCAGGTTGCATGAGCCACTTGATCCCTAGGTGGGCCACAGCGTTAGCAGGTGGTGCGGGCCACCTGATCCCTAGGTGTGCGAGAGTGCTAGCAGGTGGCGCGGGCCACTTGATCCCTAGGTGGGCCAGAGCTCTAGCAGGTGGCGAGGGGCACCTGATCCCTAGGCGGGCCATAGCGCTAGCAGGTGGCATGGGCCACTTGATCCCTAGGTGGGCGAGAGTGCTAGCAGGTGACACAGGCCACTTGATCCCTAGCACTAGCAGGTGGCACGAGCGACTTGATCCCTAGGCGGGCCTGAGCTCTAGCACGTGGCAAGGGCCACTTGATCCCTAGGCGGACCACAGCGCTAGCAGGTGGTGCGGGCCACCTGATCCCTAGGTGTGCAAGAGTGCTAGCATGTGGCGCGGGCCACTTGATCCCTAGGTGGGACAGAGTGCTAGCAGGTGGCATGGGCCACTTGATCCCTAGGCGGCCTAGAGTGCTAGCAGGTGGTGTGGGCCACTTGATCCCTAGATGGGCCAGAGCGCTAGCAGGTGGCGAGGGGCACCTGAACCCTAGGCAGGCCATAGTGCTAGCAGGTGGTGCGAGCCACTTGTTCCATAGGCGGGCCAGAGCGCTAGCAGGTGGCGAGTGGCACCTGATACCTAGGCGGGCCAGAGCGCAAGCAGGTGGCACGGGCCACTTAATCCCTAGGCAGGCCAGAGCGCTAGCAGGTGGCGAGGTGCACCTGATCCCTAGGCGGGCCATAGCGCTAGCAGGTGGCATGGGCCACTTGATCCCTAGGTGGGCGAGAGTGCTAGCAGGTGACACAGGCCACTTGATCCCTAGCACTAGCAGGTGGCACGAGCGACTTGATCCCTAGGCGGGCCAGAGCTCTAGCAGGTGGCACGGGCCACTTGATCCCTAGGCGGGCCACAGCGCTAGCAGGTGGTGCGGGCCACCTGATCCCTAGGTGTGCGAGAGTGCTAGCATGTGGCGCGGGCCACTTGATTCCTAGGTGGGCCACAGTGCTAGCAGGTGGCACGGGCCACTTGATCCCTAGGCGGGCCAGAGTGCTAGCAGGTGGTGCTGGGCACCTGATTCCTTGGTGTGCCAGAGTGCTAGCAGGTGGCATGGGCCACTTGATGCCTAGGTGGCCTAGAGTGCTAGCAGTGGCATAGGCCACTTGATCCCTAGGTGGGCGAAAGTGCTAGCAGGCGGCGCAGGCCACTTGATCCCTAGATGGGCCAGAGCGCTAGCAGGTGGCGAGGGGCACCTGATCCCTAGGCAGGCCAGAGTGCTAGCAGGTGGTGCGAGCCACTTGATCCCTAGGTGGGTCAGAGCGTTGGCAGGTGGTGCAGGCCATCTGATTCCTAGGCAGGCCAAAGCACTAGCAGGTGGTGAGGGGCACCTGATCCCTAGGCAGGCCAGAGCACTAGCAGGTGGTGCAGGCCACTTGATCCCTAGTTGTGCGAGAGTGCTAGCAGGTGGCGTGGGCCACTTGATCCCTAGACGGGCCAGAGTGCTAGGAGGTGGCGTGGGCCACTTAATCCCTAGGCTGGCCAGAGCGCTAGCGGGTGGCATTGGCCACTTGATCCATAGGCGGGCCAGAGCGCTAGCAGGTGGCGAGTGGCACCTGATCCCTAGGTGTGCGAGAGTGCTAGCATGTGGCGCGGGCCACTTGATCCCTAGGTGGGCCAGAGTGCTAGCAGGTGGCATGGGCCACGTGATCCCTAGGCGGGCCAGAGTGCTAGCAGGTGGTGCTGGGCACCTGATTCCTAGGCGGGCCAGAGCGCTAGCAGGTGGTGCGGGCCACCTGATCCCTAGGCGGGCCAGAGCGCTTGCAGGTGGCACGGGCCACTTGTTCCCTAGGAGGGCCAGAGTCCTAGCAGGTGGTGAGGGGCACCTGATCCCTAGGCGGGCCAGAGAGCTAGCAGGTGGCATGGGCCACTTGATCCCTAGGTAGACGAGAGTGCTAGAAGGTGACACAGGCCACTTGATCCCTAGAGCTAGCAGGTGGCATGAGCGACTTGATCCCTATGCAGGCCAGAGCACTAGCAGGTGGTGAGGTGCACCTGATCCCTAGGCAGGCCAGAGCACTAGCAGGTGGTGCAGGCCACTTGATCCCTAGGTGTGCGAGAGTGCTAGCAGGTGGCGCTGGCCACTTAAACCCTAGGTGGACCAGAGCGCTTGCAGGTGGAATGGGCCACTTGATCCCTAAGTGGGCCAGAGTGCTAGGAGGTGGCGCGGGCTACTTGATCCCTAGGCTGGCCAGAGCGCTAGCGGTTGGCGTGGGCCACTTGATCCATAGGCGGGCCAGAGCGATAGCAGGTGGCGAGGGGCACCTGATCCCTAGGCGGGCCAGAGCGCAAGCAGGTGGCACGGGCCACTTGATCCCTAGGCGGGCCAGAGCGCTAGCAGGTAGCGAGGGGCACCTGATCCCTAGGCGGGCCATAGCGCTAGCAGGTGGTGAGGGGCATCTGATCCCTAGGCGGGCCATAGCGCTAGCAGGTGGCATGGGCCACTTGATCCCTAGGTGGGCGAGAGTGCTAGCAGGTGACACAGGCCACTTGATCCCTAGTGCTAGCAGGTGGCACGAGCGACTTGATCCCTAGGCGGGCCAGAGCTCTAGCTGGTGGCACGGGCCACTTGATCCCTAGGCGGACCACAACGCTAGCAGGTGGTGCGGGCCACCTGATCCCTAGGTGTGCGAGAGTGCTAGCATGTGGCGCGGGCCACTTGATCCCTAGGTGGGCCAGAGTGCTAGCAGGTGGCACGGGCCACTTAATCCCTAGGAGGGCCAGAGTGCTAGCAGGTGGTGCTGGGCACCTGATTCCTTGGTGTGCCAGAGTGCTAGCAGGTGGCATGGGCCACTTGATGCCTAGGTGGCCTAGAGTGCTAGCAGTGGCATAGGCCACTTGATCCCTAGGTGGGCGAAAGTGCTAGCAGGCGGCGCAGGCCACTTGATCCCTAGATGGGCCAGAGCGCTAGCAGGTGGCGAGGGGCACCTGATCCCTAGGCAGGCCAGAGTGCTAGCAGGTGGTGCGAGCCACTTGATCCCTAGGTGGGTCAGAGCGTTGGCAGGTGGTGCAGGCCATCTGATCCCTAGGCAGGCCAAAGCACTAGCAGGTGGTGAGGGGCACCTGATCCCTAGGCAGGCCAGAGCACTAGCAGGTGGTGCAGGCCACTTGATCCCTAGTTGTGCGAGAGTGCTAGCAGGTGGCGTGGGCCACTTGATCCCTAGGCGAGTCAGGCGCTAGCAGTTGGCATGGGCCACTTGATCCCTAAGTGGGCCAGAGTGCTAGGAGGTGGCGTGGGCCACTTGATCCCTAGGTGGGCCAGAGTGCTAGCAGGTGGCACGGGCCACTTGATCCCTAGGCGGGCCAGAGTGCTAGCAGGTGGTGCTGGGCACCTGATTCCTTGGTGTGCCAGAGTGCTAGCAGGTGGCATGGGCCACTTGATGCCTAGGTGGCCTAGAGTGCTAGCAGGCTGCGCGGGCCACTTGATCCCTAGATGGGCCAGAGCGCTAGCAGGTGTCGAGGGGCACCTGATCCCTAGGCAGGCCAGAGTGCTAGCAGGTGGTGCGAGCCACTTGATCCCTAGGTGGGCCAGAGCGCTAGCAGGTGGTGCAGGCCACCTGATCCCTAGGCAGGCCAAAGCACTAGCAGGTGGTGAGGGGCACCTGAACCCTAGGCAGGCCAGAGCACTAGCAGGTGATGCAGGCCACCTGATCCCTAGGCAGGCCAAAGTGCTAGCAGGTGGCGAGGGGCACCTGATCCCTAGGCGGGCCAGAGCGCAAGCAGGTGGCACGAGCCACTTGATCCCTAGGCGGGCAAGAGCGCTAGCAGGTAGCAAGGGGCACCTGATCCCTAGGCGGGCCATAGCACTAGCAGGTGGCATGGGCCACTTGATCCCTAGGTGGGCGAGAGTGCTAGCAGGTGACACAGGCCACTTGATCCCTAGCACTAGCAGGTGGCACGAGCGACTTGATCCCTAGGCGGGCCAGAGCTCTAGCAGGTTGCATGGGCCACTTGATCCCTAGGTGGGCCACAGCGCTAGCAGGTGGTGTAGGCCACCTGATCCCTAGGTGTGCAAAAGTGCTAGCAGGTGGTGCGGGCCACTTGATCCCTAGGTGGGCCAGAGCTCTAGCAGGTGGCGAGGGCCACCTGATCCCTAGGCGGGCCATAGCGCTAGCAGGTGGCATGGGCCACTTGATCCCTAGGTGGGCGAGAGTGCTAGCAGGTGACACAGGCCACTTGATCCCTAGCACTAGCAGGTGGCACGAGCGACTTGATCCCTAGGCGGGCCAGAGCTCTAGCAGGTTGCATGAGCCACTTGATCCCTAGGTGGGCCACAGCGTTAGCAGGTGGTGCGGGCCACCTGATCCCTAGGTGTGCGAGAGTGCTAGCAGGTGGCGCGGGCCACTTGATCCCTAGGTGGGCCAGAGCTCTAGCAGGTGGCGAGGGGCACCTGATCCCTAGGCGGGCCATAGCGCTAGCAGGTGGCATGGGCCACTTGATCCCTAGGTGGGCGAGAGTGCTAGCAGGTGACACAGGCCACTTGATCCCTAGCACTAGCAGGTGGCACGAGCGACTTGATCCCTAGGCGGGCCTGAGCTCTAGCACGTGGCAAGGGCCACTTGATCCCTAGGCGGACCACAGTGCTAGCAGGTGGTGCGGGCCACCTGATCCCTAGGTGTGCAAGAGTGCTAGCATGTGGCGCGGGCCACTTGATCCCTAGGTGGGACAGAGTGCTAGCAGGTGGCATGGGCCACTTGATCCCTAGGCGGCCTAGAGTGCTAGCAGGTGGTGTGGGCCACTTGATCCCTAGATGGGCCAGAGCGCTAGAAGGTGGCGAGGGGCACCTGATCCCTAGGCAGGCCATAGTGCTAGCAGGTGGTGCGAGCCACTTGTTCCATAGGCGGGCCAGAGCGCTAGCAGGTGGCGAGTGGCACCTGATACCTAGGCGGGCCAGAGCGCAAGCAGGTGGCACGGGCCACTTAATCCCTAGGCAGGCCAGAGCGCTAGCAGGTGGCGAGGTGCACCTGATCCCTAGGCGGGCCATAGCGCTAGCAGGTGGCATGGGCCACTTGATCCCTAGGTGGGCGAGAGTGCTAGCAGGTGACACAGGCCACTTGATCCCTAGCACTAGCAGGTGGCACGAGCGACTTGATCCCTAGGCGGGCCAGAGCTCTAGCAGGTGGCACGGGCCACTTGATCCCTAGGCGGGCCACAGCGCTAGCAGGTGGTGCGGGCCACCTGATCCCTAGGTGTGCGAGAGTGCTAGCATGTGGCGCGGGCCACTTGATTCCTAGGTGGGCCACAGTGCTAGCAGGTGGCACGGGCCACTTGATCCCTAGGCGGGCCAGAGTGCTAGCAGGTGGTGCTGGGCACCTGATTCCTTGGTGTGCCAGAGTGCTAGCAGGTGGCATGGGCCACTTGATGCCTAGGCAGGCCAAAGCACTAGCAGGTGGTGAGGGGCACCTGATCCCTAGGCAGGCCAGAGCACTAGCAGGTGGTGCAGGCCACTTGATCCCTAGTTGTGCGAGAGTGCTAGCAGGTGGCGTGGGCCACTTGATCCCTAGACGGGCCAGAGTGCTAGGAGGTGGCGTGGGCCACTTAATCCCTAGGCTGGCCAGAGCGCTAGCGGGTGGCATTGGCCACTTGATCCATAGGCGGGCCAGAGCGCTAGCAGGTGGCGAGTGGCACCTGATCCCTAGGTGTGCGAGAGTGCTAGCATGTGGCGCGGGCCACTTGATCCCTAGGTGGGCCAGAGTGCTAGCAGGTGGCATGGGCCACGTGATCCCTAGGCGGGCCAGAGTGCTAGCAGGTGGTGCTGGGCACCTGATTCCTAGGCGGGCCAGAGCGCTAGCAGGTGGTGCGGGCCACCTGATCCCTAGGCGGGCCAGAGCGCTTGCAGGTGGCACGGGCCACTTGTTCCCTAGGAGGGCCAGAGTCCTAGCAGGTGGTGAGGGGCACCTGATCCCTAGGCGGGCCAG
This sequence comes from Crinia signifera, assembly GCF_055691185.1. Classification (NCBI taxonomy): domain Eukaryota; kingdom Metazoa; phylum Chordata; class Amphibia; order Anura; family Myobatrachidae; genus Crinia; species Crinia signifera. The sequence continues at coordinate 46,415 of NW_028142604.1, forward strand.
AGAGCTAGCAGGTGGCATGGGCCACTTGATCCCTAGGTAGACGAGAGTGCTAGAAGGTGACACAGGCCACTTGATCCCTAGAGCTAGCAGGTGGCATGAGCGACTTGATCCCTATGCAGGCCAGAGCACTAGCAGGTGGTGAGGGGCACCTGATCCCTAGGCAGGCCAGAGCACTAGCAGGTGGTGCAGGCCACTTGATCCCTAGGTGTGCGAGAGTGCTAGCAGGTGGCGCTGGCCACTTAAACCCTAGGTGGACCAGAGCGCTTGCAGGTGGAATGGGCCACTTGATCCCTAAGTGGGCCAGAGTGCTAGGAGGTGGCGCGGGCTACTTGATCCCTAGGCTGGCCAGAGCGCTAGGGGGTGGCGTGGGCCACTTGATCCATAGGCGGGCCAGAGCGATAGCAGGTGGCGAGGGGCACCTGATCCCTAGGCGTGCCAGAGCGCAAGCAGGTGGCACGGGCCACTTGATCCCTAGGCGGGCCAGAGCGCTAGCAGGTAGCGAGGGGCACCTGATCCCTAGGCGGGCCATAGCGCTAGCAGGTGGTGAGGGGCATCTGATCCCTAGGCGGGCCATAGCGCTAGCAGGTGGCATGGGCCACTTGATCCCTAGGTGGGCGAGAGTGCTAGCAGGTGACACAGGCCACTTGATCCCTAGTGCTAGCAGGTGGCACGAGCGACTTGATCCCTAGGCGGGCCAGAGCTCTAGCTGGTGGCACGGGCCACTTGATCCCTAGGCGGACCACAACGCTAGCAGGTGGTGCGGGCCACCTGATCCCTAGGTGTGCGAGAGTGCTAGCATGTGGCGCGGGCCACTTGATCCCTAGGTGGGACAGAGTGCTAGCAGGTGGCACGGGCCACTTGATCCCTAGGCGGACCACAACGCTAGCAGGTGGTGTGGGCCACCTGATCCCTTAGTGTGCGAGAGTGCTAGCATGTGGCGCGGGCCACTTGATCCCTAGGTGGGACAGAGTGCTAGCAGGTGGCACGGGCCACTTGATCCCTAGGCGGGCCAA
>NW_028142605.1:0-47371 GCF_055691185.1 Crinia signifera
CGTTGACATTTTTTCCAAATGCTTTGCAATATCTCCTTAACGAAAAGAGCTGGAAGGCTGAAAATGCAGATTTAGACTTGTAGGCATTGTGGTGAAGACATTTTTTCCCAAATGCTTTGCAATATCACCTTAACGAAAAGAGCTAGAAGGCTGAAATGCAGATTTAGACTTGTAGGCATTGTGTGAACAAGATAGCGTTGAAAAATCGGCCCCAGCTTATTCCGCCTTAGAGAAAACCGCGTTGACATTTTTTCCAAATGCTTTGCAATATCTCCTTAACGAAAAGAGCTGAAGGCTGAAAATGCAGATTAGACTTGTAGGCATTGTGTGAACAGATAACGTTGAGGCCCAGATTAATTTTTTCCAAATGCCTTTGCAATATCTCCTTAACGAAAGAGCTAGAAGGCTGAAAATGCAGTAGACTGTAGGATGTGAAAACCGCGTTGACATTTTTTCCAAATGCTTTGCAATATCTCCTTAACGAAAAGAGCTGGAAGGCTGAAAATGCAGATTTAGACTTGTAGGCATTGTGTGAACAAGATAACGTTGAAAAATCGGCCCCAGCTTATTCCGCCTTAGAGAAAACCGCGTTGACATTTTTTCCAAATGCTTTGCAATATCTCCTTAACGAAAAGAGCTAGAAGGCTGAAAAGCAGATCTTAGACTTGTAGGCATTGTGTGAACAAGATAGCGTTGAAAAATCGGCCCCAGCTTATTCCGCCTTAGAGAAAACCGCGTTGACATTTTTTCCAAATGCTTTGCAATATCTCCTTAACGAAAAGAGCTAGAAGGCTGAAAATGCAGATTTAGACTTGTAGGCATTGTGTGAACAAGATAACGTTGAAAAATCGGCCCCAGCTTATTCCGCCTTAGAGAAAACCGCGTTGACATTTTTTCCAAATGCCTTGCATATCTCCTTAACGAAAAGAGCTAGAAGGCTGAAAATGCAGATTTAGACTTGTAGGCATTGTGTGAACAAGATAACGTTGAAAAATCGGCCCCAGCTTATTCCGCCTTAGAGAAAACCGCGTTGACATTTTTCCAAATGCTTTGCAATATCTCCTTAACGAAAAGAGCTAGAAGGCTGAAAATGCAGATTTAGACTTGTAGGCATTGTGTGAACAAGATAACGTTGAAAAATCGGCCCCAGCTTATTCCGCCTTAGAGAAAACCGCGTTGACATTTTTTCCAAATGCTTTGCAATATCTCCTTAACGAAAAGAGCTGAGAAGGCTGGAAATGCAGATTTAGACTTGTAGGCATTGTGTGAACAAGATAGCGTTGAAAAATCGGCCCCAGCTTATTCCGCCTTAGAGAAAACCGCGTTGACATTTTTTCCAAATGCTTTGCAATATCACCTTAACGAAAAGAGCTAGAAGGCTGAAAATGCAGATTTAGACTTGTAGGCATTGTGTGAACAAGATAACGTTGAAAAATCGGCCCCAGCTTATTCCGCCTTAGAGAAAACCGCGTTGACATTTTTTCCAAATGCCTTGCAATATCTCCTTAACGAAAAGAGCTAGAAGGCTGAAAATGCAGATTTAGACTTGTAGGCATTGTGTGAACAAGATAACGTTGAAAAATCGGCCCCAACTTATTCCGCCTTAGAGAAAACCGCGTTGACATTTTTTCCAAATGCTTTGCAATATCTCCTTAACGAAAAGAGCTGGAAGGCTGAAAATGCAGATTTAGACTTGTAGGCATTGTGTGAACAAGATAACGTTGAAAAATCGGCCCCAGCTTATTCCGCCTTAGAGAAAACCGCGTTGACATTTTTTCCAAATGCTTTGCAATATCTCCTTAACGAAAAGAGCTAGAAGGCTGAAAATGCAGATTTAGACTTGTAGGCATTGTGTGAACAAGATAACGTTGAAAATCGGCCGCAGCTTATTCCGCCTTAGAGAAAACCGCGTTGACATTTTTTCCAAATGCTTTGCAATATCACCTTAACGAAAAGAGCTAGAAGGCTGAAAATGCAGATTTAGACTTGTAGGCATTGTGTGAACAAGATAACGTTGAAAAATCGGCCCCAGCTTATTCCGCCTTAGAGAAAACCGCGTTGACATTTTTTCCAAATGCCTTGCAATATCTCCTTAACGAAAAGAGCTAGAAGGCTGAAAATGCAGATTTAGACTTGTAGGCATTGTGTGAACAAGATAACGTTGTAAAATCGGCCCCAGCTTATTCCGCCTTAGAGAAAACCGCGTTGACATTTTTTCCAAATGCTTTGCAATATCTCCTTAACGAAAAGAGCTGGAAGGCTGAAAATGCAGATTTAGACTTGTAGGCATTGTGTGAACAAGATAACGTTGAAAAATCGGCCCCAGCTTATTCCGCCTTAGAGAAAACCGCGTCGACATTTTTTCCAAATGCTTTGCAATATCTCCTTAACGAAAAGAGCTGGAAGGCTGAAAATGCAGATTTAGACTTGTAGGCATTGTGTGAACAAGATAACGTTGAAAAATCGGCCCCAGCTAATTCCGCCTTAGAGAAAACCGCGTTGACATTTTTTCCAAATGCTTTGCAATATCTCCTTAACGAAAAGAGCTGGAAGGCTGAAAATGCAGATTTAGACTTGTAGGCATTGTGTGAACAAGATAGCGTTGAAAAATCGGCCCCAGCTTATTCCGCCTTAGAGAAAACCGCGTTGACATTTTTTCCAAATGCTTTGCAATATCACCTTAACGAAAAGAGCTAGAAGGCTGAAAATGCAGATTTAGACTTGTAGGCATTGTGTGAACAAGATAGCGTTGAAAAATCGGCCCCAGCTTATTCCGCCTTAGAGAAAACCGCGTTGACATTTTTTCCAAATGCCTTGCAATATCTCCTTAACGAAAAGAGCTAGAAGGCTGAAAATGCAGATTTAGACTTGTAGGCATTGTGTGAACAAGATAACGTTGAAAAATCGGCCCCAGCTTATTCCGCCTTAGAGAAAACCGCGTTGACATTTTTTCCAAATGCTTTGCAATATCTCCTTAACGAAAAGAGCTGGAAGGCTGAAAATGCAGATTTAGACTTGTAGGCATTGTGTGAACAAGATAACGTTGACAAATCGGCCCCAGCTTATTCCGCCTTAGAGAAAACCGCGTTGACATTTTTTCCAAATGCTTTGCAATATCTCCTTAACGAAAAGAGCTAGAAGGCTGAAAATGCAGATTTAGACTTGTAGGCATTGTGTGAACAAGATAACGTTGAAAAATCGGCCCCAGCTAATTCCGCCTTAGAGAAAACCGCGTTGACATTTTTTCCAAATGCTTTGCAATATCTCCTTAACGAAAAGAGCTGGAAGGCTGAAAATGCAGATTTAGACTTGTAGGCATTGTGTGAACAAGATAGCGTTGAAAAATCGGCCCCAGCTTATTCCGCCTTAGAGAAAACCGCGTTGACATTTTTTCCAAATGCTTTGCAATATCACCTTAAAGAAAAGAGCTAGAAGGCTGAAAATGCAGATTTAGACTTGTAGGCATTGTGTGAACAAGATAACGTTGAAAAATCGGCCCCAGCTTATTCCGCCTTAGAGAAAACCGCGTTGACATTTTTTTCCAAATGCTTTGCAATATCTCCTTAACGAAAAGAGCTAGAAGGCTGAAAATGCAGATTTAGACTTGTAGGCATTGTGTGAACAAGATAACGTTGAAAAATCGGCCGCAGCTTATTCCGCCTTAGAGAAAACCGCGTTGACATTTTTTCCAAATGCTTTGCAATATCTCCTTAACGAAAAGAGCTAGAAGGCTGAAAATGCAGATTTAGACTTGTAGGCATTGTGTGAACAAGATAACGTTGAAAAATCGGCCCCAGCTAATTCCGCCTTAGAGAAAACCGCGTTGACATTTTTTCCAAATGCTTTGCAATATCTCCTTAACGAAAAGAGCTGGAAGGCTGAAAATGCAGATTTAGACTTGTAGGCATTGTGTGAACAAGATAGCGTTGAAAAATCGGCCCCAGCTTATTCCGCCTTAGAGAAAACCGCGTTGACATTTTTTCCAAATGCTTTGCAATATCACCTTAACGAAAAGAGCTAGAAGGCTGAAAATGCAGATTTAGACTTGTAGGCATTGTGTGAACAAGATAACGTTGAAAAATCGGCCCCAGCTTATTCCGCCTTAGAGAAAACCGCGTTGACATTTTTTCCAAATGCTTTGCAATATCTCCTTAACGAAAAGAGCTGGAAGGCTGAAAATGCAGATTTAGACTTGTAGGCATTGTGTGAACAAGATAACGTTGTAAAATCGGCCCCAGCTTATTCCGCCTTAGAGAAAACCGCGTTGACATTTTTTCCAAATGCTTTGCAATATCTCCTTAACGAAAAGAGCTGGAAGGCTGAAAATGCAGATTTAGACTTGTAGGCATTGTGTGAACAAGATAGCGTTGAAAAATCGGCCCCAGCTTATTCCGCCTTAGAGAAAACCGCGTTGACATTTTTTCCAAATGCTTTGCAATATCTCCTTAACGAAAAGAGCTGGAAGGCTGAAAATGCAGATTTAGACTTGTAGGCATTGTGTGAACAAGATAACGTTGAAAAATCGGCCCCAGCTTATTCCGCCTTAGAGAAAACCGCGTTGACATTTTTTCCAAATGCTTTGCAATATCTCCTTAACGAAAAGAGCTAGAAGGCTGAAAATGCAGATTTAGACTTGTAGGCATTGTGTGAACAAGATAACGTTGAAAAATCGGCCGCAGCTCATTCCGCCTTAGAGAAAACCGCGTTGACATTTTTTCCAAATGCTTTGCAATATCTCCTTAACGAAAAGAGCTAGAAGGCTGAAAATGCAGATTTAGACTTGTAGGCATTGTGTGAACAAGATAACGTTGAAAAATCGGCCCCAGCTTATTCCGCCTTAGAGAAAACCGCGTTGACATTTTTTCCAAATGCTTTGCAATATCTCCTTAACGAAAAGAGCTAGAAGGCTGAAAATGCAGATTTAGACTTGTAGGCATTGTGTGAACAAGATAACGTTGAAAAATCGGCCCCAGCTTATTCCGCCTTAGAGAAAACCGCGTTGACATTTTTTCCAAATGCCTTGCAATATCTCCTTAACGAAAAGAGCTAGAAGGCTGAAAATGCAGATTTAGACTTGTAGGCATTGTGTGAACAAGATAACGTTGAAAAATCGGCCGCAGCTTATTCCGCCTTAGAGAAAACCGCGTTGACATTTTTTCCAAATGCTTTGCAATATCTCCTTAACGAAAAGAGCTAGAAGGCTGAAAATGCAGATTTAGACTTGTAGGCATTGTGTGAACAAGATAACGTTGAAAAATCGGCCCCAGCTTATTCCGCCTTAGAGAAAACCGCGTTGACATTTTTTCCAAATGCTTTGCAATATCTCCTTAACGAAAAGAGCTGGAAGGCTGAAAATGCAGATTTAGACTTGTAGGCATTGTGTGAACAAGATAGCGTTGAAAAATCGGCCCCAGCTTATTCCGCCTTAGAGAAAACCGCGTTGACATTTTTTCCAAATGCTTTGCAATATCACCTTAACGAAAAGAGCTAGAAGGCTGAAAATGCAGATTTAGACTTGTAGGCATTGTGTGAACAAGATAACGTTGAAAAATCGGCCCCAGCTTATTCCGCCTTAGAGAAAACCGCGTTGACATTTTTTCCAAATGCCTTGCAATATCTCCTTAACGAAAAGAGCTAGAAGGCTGAAAATGCAGATTTAGACTTGTAGGCATTGTGTGAACAAGATAACGTTGAAAAATCGGCCCCAACTTATTCCGCCTTAGAGAAAACCGCGTTGACATTTTTTCCAAATGCTTTGCAATATCTCCTTAACGAAAAGAGCTGGAAGGCTGAAAATGCAGATTTAGACTTGTAGGCATTGTGTGAACAAGATAACGTTGTAAAATCGGCCCCAGCTTATTCCGCCTTAGAGAAAACCGCGTTGACATTTTTTCCAAATGCTTTGCAATATCTCCTTAACGAAAAGAGCTAGAAGGCTGAAAATGCAGATTTAGACTTGTAGGCATTGTGTGAACAAGATAACGTTGTAAAATCGGCCCCAGCTTATTCCGCCTTAGAGAAAACCGCGTTGACATTTTTTCCAAATGCTTTGCAATATCTCCTTAACGAAAAGAGCTGGAAGGCTGAAAATGCAGATTTAGACTTGTAGGCATTGTGTGAACAAGATAGCGTTGAAAAATCGGCCCCAGCTTATTCCGCCTTAGAGAAAACCGCGTTGACATTTTTTTCCAAATGCTTTGCAATATCTCCTTAACGAAAAGAGCTAGAAGGCTGAAAATGCAGATTTAGACTTGTAGGCATTGTGTGAACAAGATAACGTTGAAAAATCGGCCCCAGCTTATTCCGCCTTAGAGAAAACCGCGTCGACATTTTTTCCAAATGCTTTGCAATATCTCCTTAACGAAAAGAGCTAGAAGGCTGAAAATGCAGATTTAGACTTGTAGGCATTGTGTGAACAAGATAACGTTGAAAAATCGGCCGCAGCTTATTCCGCCTTAGAGAAAACCGCGTTGACATTTTTTCCAAATGCTTTGCAATATCACCTTAACGAAAAGAGCTAGAAGGCTGAAAATGCAGATTTAGACTTGTAGGCATTGTGTGAACAAGATAACGTTGAAAAATCGGCCCCAGCTTATTCCGCCTTAGAGAAAACCGCGTTGACATTTTTTCCAAATGCCTTGCAATATCTCCTTAACGAAAAGAGCTAGAAGGCTGAAAATGCAGATTTAGACTTGTAGGCATTGTGTGAACAAGATAACGTTGAAAAATCGGCCCCAGCTAATTCCGCCTTAGAGAAAACCGCGTTGACATTTTTTCCAAATGCTTTGCAATATCTCCTTAACGAAAAGAGCTGGAAGGCTGAAAATGCAGATTTAGACTTGTAGGCATTGTGTGAACAAGATAGCGTTGAAAAATCGGCCCCAGCTTATTCCGCCTTAGAGAAAACCGCGTTGACATTTTTTCCAAATGCTTTGCAATATCACCTTAACGAAAAGAGCTAGAAGGCTGAAAATGCAGATTTAGACTTGTAGTCATTGTGTGAACAAGATAGCGTTGAAAAATCGGCCCCAGCTTATTCCGCCTTAGAGAAAACCGCGTTGACATTTTTTCCAAATGCCTTGCAATATCTCCTTAACGAAAAGAGCTAGAAGGCTGAAAATGCAGATTTAGACTTGTAGGCATTGTGTGAACAAGATAACGTTGAAAAATCGGCCCCAGCTTATTCCGCCTTAGAGAAAACCGCGTTGACATTTTTTCCAAATGCTTTGCAATATCTCCTTAACGAAAAGAGCTGGAAGGCTGAAAATGCAGATTTAGACTTGTAGGCATTGTGTGAACAAGATAACGTTGACAAATCGGCCCCAGCTTATTCCGCCTTAGAGAAAACCGCGTTGACATTTTTTCCAAATGCTTTGCAATATCTCCTTAACGAAAAGAGCTGGAAGGCTGAAAATGCAGATTTAGACTTGTAGGCATTGTGTGAACAAGATAGCGTTGAAAAATCGGCCCCAGCTTATTCCGCCTTAGAGAAAACCGCGTTGACATTTTTTCCAAATGCTTTGCAATATCACCTTAACGAAAAGAGCTAGAAGGCTGAAAATGCAGATTTAGACTTGTAGGCATTGTGTGAACAAGATAACGTTGAAAAATCGGCCCCAGCTTATTCCGCCTTAGAGAAAACCGCGTTGACATTTTTTCCAAATGCTTTGCAATATCTCCTTAACGAAAAGAGCTAGAAGGCTGAAAATGCAGATTTAGACTTGTAGGCATTGTGTGAACAAGATAACGTTGAAAAATCGGCCCCAGCTTATTCCGCCTTAGAGAAAACCGCGTCGACATTTTTTCCAAATGCTTTGCAATATCTCCTTAACGAAAAGAGCTAGAAGGCTGAAAATGCAGATTTAGACTTGTAGGCATTGTGTGAACAAGGTAACGTTGAAAAATCGGCCCCAGCTTATTCCGCCTTAGAGAAAACCGCGTTGACATTTTTTCCAAATGCTTTGCAATATCTCCTTAACGAAAAGAGCTGGAAGGCTGAAAATGCAGATTTAGACTTGTAGGCATTGTGTGAACAAGATAACGTTGACAAATCGGCCCCAGCTTATTCCGCCTTAGAGAAAACCGCGTTGACATTTTTTCCAAATGCTTTGCAATATCTCCTTAACGAAAAGAGCTAGAAGGCTGAAAATGCAGATTTAGACTTGTAGGCATTGTGTGAACAAGATAACGTTGAAAAATCGGCCGCAGCTTATTCCGCCTTAGAGAAAACCGCGTTGACATTTTTTCCAAATGCTTTGCAATATCTCCTTAACGAAAAGAGCTAGAAGGCTGAAAATGCAGATTTAGACTTGTAGGCATTGTGTGAACAAGATAACGTTGAAAAATCGGCCCCAGCTTATTCCGCCTTAGAGAAAACCGCGTTGACATTTTTTCCAAATGCTTTGCAATATCTCCTTAACGAAAAGAGCTAGAAGGCTGAAAATGCAGATTTAGACTTGTAGGCATTGTGTGAACAAGATAACGTTGAAAAATCGGCCCCAGCTAATTCCGCCTTAGAGAAAACCGCGTTGACATTTTTTCCAAATGCTTTGCAATATCTCCTTAACGAAAAGAGCTGGAAGGCTGAAAATGCAGATTTAGACTTGTAGGCATTGTGTGAACAAGATAGCGTTGAAAAATCGGCCCCAGCTTATTCCGCCTTAGAGAAAACCGCGTTGACATTTTTTCCAAATGCTTTGCAATATCACCTTAACGAAAAGAGCTGGAAGGCTGAAAATGCAGATTTAGACTTGTAGGCATTGTGTGAACAAGATAACGTTGTAAAATCGGCCCCAGCTTATTCCGCCTTAGAGAAAACCGCGTTGACATTTTTTCCAAATGCTTTGCAATATCTCCTTAACGAAAAGAGCTAGAAGGCTGAAAATGCAGATTTAGACTTGTAGGCATTGTGTGAACAAGATAACGTTGAAAAATCGGCCCCAGCTTATTCCGCCTTAGAGAAAACCGCGTCGACATTTTTCCAAATGCTTTGCAATATCTCCTTAACGAAAAGAGCTAGAAGGCTGAAAATGCAGATTTAGACTTGTAGGCATTGTGTGAACAAGGTAACGTTGAAAAATCGGCCCCAGCTTATTCCGCCTTAGAGAAAACCGCGTTGACATTTTTTCCAAATGCTTTGCAATATCTCCTTAACGACAAGAGCTGGAAGGCTGAAAATGCAGATTTAGACTTGTAGGCATTGTGTGAACAAGATAACGTTGAAAAATCGGCCCCAGCTTATTCCGCCTTAGAGAAAACCGCGTTGACATTTTTTCCAAATGCTTTGCAATATCTCCTTAACGACAAGAGCTGGAAGGCTGAAAATGCAGATTTAGACTTGTAGGCATTGTGTGAACAAGATAACGTTGAAAAATCGGCCCCAGCTTATTCCGCCTTAGAGAAAACCGCGTCGACATTTTTTCCAAATGCTTTACAATATCTCCTTAACGAAAAGAGCTGGAAGGCTGAAAATGCAGATTTAGACTTGTAGGCATTGTGTGAACAAGATAACGTTGCAAAATCGGCCCCAGCTTATTCCGCCTTAGAGAAAACCGCGTTGACATTTTTTCCAAATGCTTTGCAATATCACCTTAACGAAAAGAGCTAGAAGGCTGAAAATGCAGATTTAGACTTGTAGGCATTGTGTGAACAAGATAACGTTGAAAAATCGGCCGCAGCTTATTCCGCCTTAGAGAAAACCGCGTTGACATTTTTTCCAAATGCTTTGCAATATCTCCTTAACGAAAAGAGCTAGAAGGCTGAAAATGCAGATTTAGACTTGTAGGCATTGTGTGAACAAGATAACGTTGAAAAATCGGCCCCAGCTTATTCCGCCTTAGAGAAAACCGCGTTGACATTTTTTCCAAATGCTTTGCAATATCTCCTTAACGAAAAGAGCTAGAAGGCTGAAAATGCAGATTTAGACTTGTAGGCATTGTGTGAACAAGATAACGTTGAAAAATCGGCCCCAGCTAATTCCGCCTTAGAGAAAACCGCGTTGACATTTTTTCCAAATGCTTTGCAATATCTCCTTAACGAAAAGAGCTGGAAGGCTGAAAATGCAGATTTAGACTTGTAGGCATTGTGTGAACAAGATAGCGTTGAAAAATCGGCCCCAGCTTATTCCGCCTTAGAGAAAACCGCGTTGACATTTTTTCCAAATGCTTTGCAATATCTCCTTAACGAAAAGAGCTAGAAGGCTGAAAATGCAGATTTAGACTTGTAGGCATTGTGTGAACAAGATAACGTTGAAAAATCGGCCCCAGCTTATTCCGCCTTAGAGAAAACCGCGTCGACATTTTTTCCAAATGCTTTGCAATATCTCCTTAACGAAAAGAGCTAGAAGGCTGAAAATGCAGATTTAGACTTGTAGGCATTGTGTGAACAAGGTAACGTTGAAAAATCGGCCCCAGCTTATTCCGCCTTAGAGAAAACCGCGTTGACATTTTTTCCAAATGCTTTGCAATATCTCCTTAACGACAAGAGCTGGAAGGCTGAAAATGCAGATTTAGACTTGTAGGCATTGTGTGAACAAGATAACGTTGAAAAATCGGCCCCAGCTTATTCCGCCTTAGAGAAAACCGCGTTGACATTTTTTCCAAATGCCTTGCAATATCTCCTTAACGAAAAGAGCTAGAAGGCTGAAAATGCAGATTTAGACTTGTAGGCATTGTGTGAACAAGATAACGTTGTAAAATCGGCCCCAGCTTATTCCGCCTTAGAGAAAACCGCGTTGACATTTTTTCCAAATGCTTTGCAATATCTCCTTAACGAAAAGAGCTGGAAGGCTGAAAATGCAGATTTAGACTTGTAGGCATTGTGTGAACAAGATAACGTTGAAAAATCGGCCCCAGCTTATTCCGCCTTAGAGAAAACCGCGTCGACATTTTTTCCAAATGCTTTGCAATATCTCCTTAACGAAAAGAGCTGGAAGGCTGAAAATGCAGATTTAGACTTGTAGGCATTGTGTGAACAAGATAACGTTGAAAAATCGGCCCCAGCTAATTCCGCCTTAGAGAAAACCGCGTTGACATTTTTTCCAAATGCTTTGCAATATCTCCTTAACGAAAAGAGCTGGAAGGCTGAAAATGCAGATTTAGACTTGTAGGCATTGTGTGAACAAGATAGCGTTGAAAAATCGGCCCCAGCTTATTCCGCCTTAGAGAAAACCGCGTTGACATTTTTTCCAAATGCTTTGCAATATCACCTTAACGAAAAGAGCTAGAAGGCTGAAAATGCAGATTTAGACTTGTAGGCATTGTGTGAACAAGATAGCGTTGAAAAATCGGCCCCAGCTTATTCCGCCTTAGAGAAAACCGCGTTGACATTTTTTCCAAATGCCTTGCAATATCTCCTTAACGAAAAGAGCTAGAAGGCTGAAAATGCAGATTTAGACTTGTAGGCATTGTGTGAACAAGATAACGTTGAAAAATCGGCCCCAGCTTATTCCGCCTTAGAGAAAACCGCGTTGACATTTTTTCCAAATGCTTTGCAATATCTCCTTAACGAAAAGAGCTGGAAGGCTGAAAATGCAGATTTAGACTTGTAGGCATTGTGTGAACAAGATAACGTTGACAAATCGGCCCCAGCTTATTCCGCCTTAGAGAAAACCGCGTTGACATTTTTTCCAAATGCTTTGCAATATCTCCTTAACGAAAAGAGCTAGAAGGCTGAAAATGCAGATTTAGACTTGTAGGCATTGTGTGAACAAGATAACGTTGAAAAATCGGCCCCAGCTAATTCCGCCTTAGAGAAAACCGCGTTGACATTTTTTCCAAATGCTTTGCAATATCTCCTTAACGAAAAGAGCTGGAAGGCTGAAAATGCAGATTTAGACTTGTAGGCATTGTGTGAACAAGATAGCGTTGAAAAATCGGCCCCAGCTTATTCCGCCTTAGAGAAAACCGCGTTGACATTTTTTCCAAATGCTTTGCAATATCACCTTAACGAAAAGAGCTAGAAGGCTGAAAATGCAGATTTAGACTTGTAGGCATTGTGTGAACAAGATAACGTTGAAAAATCGGCCCCAGCTTATTCCGCCTTAGAGAAAACCGCGTTGACATTTTTTTCCAAATGCTTTGCAATATCTCCTTAACGAAAAGAGCTAGAAGGCTGAAAATGCAGATTTAGACTTGTAGGCATTGTGTGAACAAGATAACGTTGAAAAATCGGCCGCAGCTTATTCCGCCTTAGAGAAAACCGCGTTGACATTTTTTCCAAATGCTTTGCAATATCTCCTTAACGAAAAGAGCTAGAAGGCTGAAAATGCAGATTTAGACTTGTAGGCATTGTGTGAACAAGATAACGTTGAAAAATCGGCCCCAGCTAATTCCGCCTTAGAGAAAACCGCGTTGACATTTTTTCCAAATGCTTTGCAATATCTCCTTAACGAAAAGAGCTGGAAGGCTGAAAATGCAGATTTAGACTTGTAGGCATTGTGTGAACAAGATAGCGTTGAAAAATCGGCCCCAGCTTATTCCGCCTTAGAGAAAACCGCGTTGACATTTTTTCCAAATGCTTTGCAATATCACCTTAACGAAAAGAGCTAGAAGGCTGAAAATGCAGATTTAGACTTGTAGGCATTGTGTGAACAAGATAACGTTGAAAAATCGGCCCCAGCTTATTCCGCCTTAGAGAAAACCGCGTTGACATTTTTTCCAAATGCTTTGCAATATCTCCTTAACGAAAAGAGCTGGAAGGCTGAAAATGCAGATTTAGACTTGTAGGCATTGTGTGAACAAGATAACGTTGTAAAATCGGCCCCAGCTTATTCCGCCTTAGAGAAAACCGCGTTGACATTTTTTCCAAATGCTTTGCAATATCTCCTTAACGAAAAGAGCTGGAAGGCTGAAAATGCAGATTTAGACTTGTAGGCATTGTGTGAACAAGATAGCGTTGAAAAATCGGCCCCAGCTTATTCCGCCTTAGAGAAAACCGCGTTGACATTTTTTCCAAATGCTTTGCAATATCTCCTTAACGAAAAGAGCTGGAAGGCTGAAAATGCAGATTTAGACTTGTAGGCATTGTGTGAACAAGATAACGTTGAAAAATCGGCCCCAGCTTATTCCGCCTTAGAGAAAACCGCGTTGACATTTTTTCCAAATGCTTTGCAATATCTCCTTAACGAAAAGAGCTAGAAGGCTGAAAATGCAGATTTAGACTTGTAGGCATTGTGTGAACAAGATAACGTTGAAAAATCGGCCGCAGCTCATTCCGCCTTAGAGAAAACCGCGTTGACATTTTTTCCAAATGCTTTGCAATATCTCCTTAACGAAAAGAGCTAGAAGGCTGAAAATGCAGATTTAGACTTGTAGGCATTGTGTGAACAAGATAACGTTGAAAAATCGGCCCCAGCTTATTCCGCCTTAGAGAAAACCGCGTTGACATTTTTTCCAAATGCTTTGCAATATCTCCTTAACGAAAAGAGCTAGAAGGCTGAAAATGCAGATTTAGACTTGTAGGCATTGTGTGAACAAGATAACGTTGAAAAATCGGCCCCAGCTTATTCCGCCTTAGAGAAAACCGCGTTGACATTTTTTCCAAATGCCTTGCAATATCTCCTTAACGAAAAGAGCTAGAAGGCTGAAAATGCAGATTTAGACTTGTAGGCATTGTGTGAACAAGATAACGTTGAAAAATCGGCCGCAGCTTATTCCGCCTTAGAGAAAACCGCGTTGACATTTTTTCCAAATGCTTTGCAATATCTCCTTAACGAAAAGAGCTAGAAGGCTGAAAATGCAGATTTAGACTTGTAGGCATTGTGTGAACAAGATAACGTTGAAAAATCGGCCCCAGCTTATTCCGCCTTAGAGAAAACCGCGTTGACATTTTTTCCAAATGCTTTGCAATATCTCCTTAACGAAAAGAGCTGGAAGGCTGAAAATGCAGATTTAGACTTGTAGGCATTGTGTGAACAAGATAGCGTTGAAAAATCGGCCCCAGCTTATTCCGCCTTAGAGAAAACCGCGTTGACATTTTTTCCAAATGCTTTGCAATATCACCTTAACGAAAAGAGCTAGAAGGCTGAAAATGCAGATTTAGACTTGTAGGCATTGTGTGAACAAGATAACGTTGAAAAATCGGCCCCAGCTTATTCCGCCTTAGAGAAAACCGCGTTGACATTTTTTCCAAATGCCTTGCAATATCTCCTTAACGAAAAGAGCTAGAAGGCTGAAAATGCAGATTTAGACTTGTAGGCATTGTGTGAACAAGATAACGTTGAAAAATCGGCCCCAACTTATTCCGCCTTAGAGAAAACCGCGTTGACATTTTTTCCAAATGCTTTGCAATATCTCCTTAACGAAAAGAGCTGGAAGGCTGAAAATGCAGATTTAGACTTGTAGGCATTGTGTGAACAAGATAACGTTGTAAAATCGGCCCCAGCTTATTCCGCCTTAGAGAAAACCGCGTTGACATTTTTTCCAAATGCTTTGCAATATCTCCTTAACGAAAAGAGCTAGAAGGCTGAAAATGCAGATTTAGACTTGTAGGCATTGTGTGAACAAGATAACGTTGTAAAATCGGCCCCAGCTTATTCCGCCTTAGAGAAAACCGCGTTGACATTTTTTCCAAATGCTTTGCAATATCTCCTTAACGAAAAGAGCTGGAAGGCTGAAAATGCAGATTTAGACTTGTAGGCATTGTGTGAACAAGATAGCGTTGAAAAATCGGCCCCAGCTTATTCCGCCTTAGAGAAAACCGCGTTGACATTTTTTTCCAAATGCTTTGCAATATCTCCTTAACGAAAAGAGCTAGAAGGCTGAAAATGCAGATTTAGACTTGTAGGCATTGTGTGAACAAGATAACGTTGAAAAATCGGCCCCAGCTTATTCCGCCTTAGAGAAAACCGCGTCGACATTTTTTCCAAATGCTTTGCAATATCTCCTTAACGAAAAGAGCTAGAAGGCTGAAAATGCAGATTTAGACTTGTAGGCATTGTGTGAACAAGATAACGTTGAAAAATCGGCCGCAGCTTATTCCGCCTTAGAGAAAACCGCGTTGACATTTTTTCCAAATGCTTTGCAATATCACCTTAACGAAAAGAGCTAGAAGGCTGAAAATGCAGATTTAGACTTGTAGGCATTGTGTGAACAAGATAACGTTGAAAAATCGGCCCCAGCTTATTCCGCCTTAGAGAAAACCGCGTTGACATTTTTTCCAAATGCCTTGCAATATCTCCTTAACGAAAAGAGCTAGAAGGCTGAAAATGCAGATTTAGACTTGTAGGCATTGTGTGAACAAGATAACGTTGAAAAATCGGCCCCAGCTAATTCCGCCTTAGAGAAAACCGCGTTGACATTTTTTCCAAATGCTTTGCAATATCTCCTTAATGAAAAGAGCTGGAAGGCTGAAAATGCAGATTTAGACTTGTAGGCATTGTGTGAACAAGATAGCGTTGAAAAATCGGCCCCAGCTTATTCCGCCTTAGAGAAAACCGCGTTGACATTTTTTCCAAATGCTTTGCAATATCACCTTAACGAAAAGAGCTAGAAGGCTGAAAATGCAGATTTAGACTTGTAGTCATTGTGTGAACAAGATAGCGTTGAAAAATCGGCCCCAGCTTATTCCGCCTTAGAGAAAACCGCGTTGACATTTTTTCCAAATGCCTTGCAATATCTCCTTAACGAAAAGAGCTAGAAGGCTGAAAATGCAGATTTAGACTTGTAGGCATTGTGTGAACAAGATAACGTTGAAAAATCGGCCGCAGCTTATTCCGCCTTAGAGAAAACCGCGTTGACATTTTTTCCAAATGCTTTGCAATATCTCCTTAACGAAAAGAGCTAGAAGGCTGAAAATGCAGATTTAGACTTGTAGGCATTGTGTGAACAAGATAACGTTGAAAAATCGGCCCCAGCTTATTCCGCCTTAGAGAAAACCGCGTTGACATTTTTTCCAAATGCTTTGCAATATCTCCTTAACGAAAAGAGCTAGAAGGCTGAAAATGCAGATTTAGACTTGTAGGCATTGTGTGAACAAGATAACGTTGAAAAATCGGCCCCAGCTAATTCCGCCTTAGAGAAAACCGCGTTGACATTTTTTCCAAATGCTTTGCAATATCTCCTTAACGAAAAGAGCTGGAAGGCTGAAAATGCAGATTTAGACTTGTAGGCATTGTGTGAACAAGATAGCGTTGAAAAATCGGCCCCAGCTTATTCCGCCTTAGAGAAAACCGCGTTGACATTTTTTCCAAATGCTTTGCAATATCACCTTAACGAAAAGAGCTGGAAGGCTGAAAATGCAGATTTAGACTTGTAGGCATTGTGTGAACAAGATAACGTTGTAAAATCGGCCCCAGCTTATTCCGCCTTAGAGAAAACCGCGTTGACATTTTTTCCAAATGCTTTGCAATATCTCCTTAACGAAAAGAGCTAGAAGGCTGAAAATGCAGATTTAGACTTGTAGGCATTGTGTGAACAAGATAACGTTGAAAAATCGGCCCCAGCTTATTCCGCCTTAGAGAAAACCGCGTCGACATTTTTCCAAATGCTTTGCAATATCTCCTTAACGAAAAGAGCTAGAAGGCTGAAAATGCAGATTTAGACTTGTAGGCATTGTGTGAACAAGGTAACGTTGAAAAATCGGCCCCAGCTTATTCCGCCTTAGAGAAAACCGCGTTGACATTTTTTCCAAATGCTTTGCAATATCTCCTTAACGACAAGAGCTGGAAGGCTGAAAATGCAGATTTAGACTTGTAGGCATTGTGTGAACAAGATAACGTTGAAAAATCGGCCCCAGCTTATTCCGCCTTAGAGAAAACCGCGTTGACATTTTTTCCAAATGCTTTGCAATATCTCCTTAACGACAAGAGCTGGAAGGCTGAAAATGCAGATTTAGACTTGTAGGCATTGTGTGAACAAGATAACGTTGAAAAATCGGCCCCAGCTTATTCCGCCTTAGAGAAAACCGCGTCGACATTTTTTCCAAATGCTTTACAATATCTCCTTAACGAAAAGAGCTGGAAGGCTGAAAATGCAGATTTAGACTTGTAGGCATTGTGTGAACAAGATAACGTTGCAAAATCGGCCCCAGCTTATTCCGCCTTAGAGAAAACCGCGTTGACATTTTTTCCAAATGCTTTGCAATATCACCTTAACGAAAAGAGCTAGAAGGCTGAAAATGCAGATTTAGACTTGTAGGCATTGTGTGAACAAGATAACGTTGAAAAATCGGCCGCAGCTTATTCCGCCTTAGAGAAAACCGCGTTGACATTTTTTCCAAATGCTTTGCAATATCTCCTTAACGAAAAGAGCTAGAAGGCTGAAAATGCAGATTTAGACTTGTAGGCATTGTGTGAACAAGATAACGTTGAAAAATCGGCCCCAGCTTATTCCGCCTTAGAGAAAACCGCGTTGACATTTTTTCCAAATGCTTTGCAATATCTCCTTAACGAAAAGAGCTAGAAGGCTGAAAATGCAGATTTAGACTTGTAGGCATTGTGTGAACAAGATAACGTTGAAAAATCGGCCCCAGCTAATTCCGCCTTAGAGAAAACCGCGTTGACATTTTTTCCAAATGCTTTGCAATATCTCCTTAACGAAAAGAGCTGGAAGGCTGAAAATGCAGATTTAGACTTGTAGGCATTGTGTGAACAAGATAGCGTTGAAAAATCGGCCCCAGCTTATTCCGCCTTAGAGAAAACCGCGTTGACATTTTTTCCAAATGCTTTGCAATATCTCCTTAACGAAAAGAGCTAGAAGGCTGAAAATGCAGATTTAGACTTGTAGGCATTGTGTGAACAAGATAACGTTGAAAAATCGGCCCCAGCTTATTCCGCCTTAGAGAAAACCGCGTCGACATTTTTTCCAAATGCTTTGCAATATCTCCTTAACGAAAAGAGCTAGAAGGCTGAAAATGCAGATTTAGACTTGTAGGCATTGTGTGAACAAGGTAACGTTGAAAAATCGGCCCCAGCTTATTCCGCCTTAGAGAAAACCGCGTTGACATTTTTTCCAAATGCTTTGCAATATCTCCTTAACGACAAGAGCTGGAAGGCTGAAAATGCAGATTTAGACTTGTAGGCATTGTGTGAACAAGATAACGTTGAAAAATCGGCCCCAGCTTATTCCGCCTTAGAGAAAACCGCGTTGACATTTTTTCCAAATGCCTTGCAATATCTCCTTAACGAAAAGAGCTAGAAGGCTGAAAATGCAGATTTAGACTTGTAGGCATTGTGTGAACAAGATAACGTTGTAAAATCGGCCCCAGCTTATTCCGCCTTAGAGAAAACCGCGTTGACATTTTTTCCAAATGCTTTGCAATATCTCCTTAACGAAAAGAGCTGGAAGGCTGAAAATGCAGATTTAGACTTGTAGGCATTGTGTGAACAAGATAACGTTGAAAAATCGGCCCCAGCTTATTCCGCCTTAGAGAAAACCGCGTCGACATTTTTTCCAAATGCTTTGCAATATCTCCTTAACGAAAAGAGCTGGAAGGCTGAAAATGCAGATTTAGACTTGTAGGCATTGTGTGAACAAGATAACGTTGAAAAATCGGCCCCAGCTAATTCCGCCTTAGAGAAAACCGCGTTGACATTTTTTCCAAATGCTTTGCAATATCTCCTTAACGAAAAGAGCTGGAAGGCTGAAAATGCAGATTTAGACTTGTAGGCATTGTGTGAACAAGATAGCGTTGAAAAATCGGCCCCAGCTTATTCCGCCTTAGAGAAAACCGCGTTGACATTTTTTCCAAATGCTTTGCAATATCACCTTAACGAAAAGAGCTAGAAGGCTGAAAATGCAGATTTAGACTTGTAGGCATTGTGTGAACAAGATAGCGTTGAAAAATCGGCCCCAGCTTATTCCGCCTTAGAGAAAACCGCGTTGACATTTTTTCCAAATGCCTTGCAATATCTCCTTAACGAAAAGAGCTAGAAGGCTGAAAATGCAGATTTAGACTTGTAGGCATTGTGTGAACAAGATAACGTTGAAAAATCGGCCCCAGCTTATTCCGCCTTAGAGAAAACCGCGTTGACATTTTTTCCAAATGCTTTGCAATATCTCCTTAACGAAAAGAGCTGGAAGGCTGAAAATGCAGATTTAGACTTGTAGGCATTGTGTGAACAAGATAACGTTGACAAATCGGCCCCAGCTTATTCCGCCTTAGAGAAAACCGCGTTGACATTTTTTCCAAATGCCTTGCAATATCTCCTTAACGAAAAGAGCTAGAAGGCTGAAAATGCAGATTTAGACTTGTAGGCATTGTGTGAACAAGATAACGTTGAAAAATCGGCCCCAACTTATTCCGCCTTAGAGAAAACCGCGTTGACATTTTTTCCAAATGCTTTGCAATATCTCCTTAACGAAAAGAGCTGGAAGGCTGAAAATGCAGATTTAGACTTGTAGGCATTGTGTGAACAAGATAACGTTGTAAAATCGGCCCCAGCTTATTCCGCCTTAGAGAAAACCGCGTTGACATTTTTTCCAAATGCTTTGCAATATCTCCTTAACGAAAAGAGCTAGAAGGCTGAAAATGCAGATTTAGACTTGTAGGCATTGTGTGAACAAGATAACGTTGTAAAATCGGCCCCAGCTTATTCCGCCTTAGAGAAAACCGCGTTGACATTTTTTCCAAATGCTTTGCAATATCTCCTTAACGAAAAGAGCTGGAAGGCTGAAAATGCAGATTTAGACTTGTAGGCATTGTGTGAACAAGATAGCGTTGAAAAATCGGCCCCAGCTTATTCCGCCTTAGAGAAAACCGCGTTGACATTTTTTTCCAAATGCTTTGCAATATCTCCTTAACGAAAAGAGCTAGAAGGCTGAAAATGCAGATTTAGACTTGTAGGCATTGTGTGAACAAGATAACGTTGAAAAATCGGCCCCAGCTTATTCCGCCTTAGAGAAAACCGCGTCGACATTTTTTCCAAATGCTTTGCAATATCTCCTTAACGAAAAGAGCTAGAAGGCTGAAAATGCAGATTTAGACTTGTAGGCATTGTGTGAACAAGATAACGTTGAAAAATCGGCCGCAGCTTATTCCGCCTTAGAGAAAACCGCGTTGACATTTTTTCCAAATGCTTTGCAATATCACCTTAACGAAAAGAGCTAGAAGGCTGAAAATGCAGATTTAGACTTGTAGGCATTGTGTGAACAAGATAACGTTGAAAAATCGGCCCCAGCTTATTCCGCCTTAGAGAAAACCGCGTTGACATTTTTTCCAAATGCCTTGCAATATCTCCTTAACGAAAAGAGCTAGAAGGCTGAAAATGCAGATTTAGACTTGTAGGCATTGTGTGAACAAGATAACGTTGAAAAATCGGCCCCAGCTAATTCCGCCTTAGAGAAAACCGCGTTGACATTTTTTCCAAATGCTTTGCAATATCTCCTTAATGAAAAGAGCTGGAAGGCTGAAAATGCAGATTTAGACTTGTAGGCATTGTGTGAACAAGATAGCGTTGAAAAATCGGCCCCAGCTTATTCCGCCTTAGAGAAAACCGCGTTGACATTTTTTCCAAATGCTTTGCAATATCACCTTAACGAAAAGAGCTAGAAGGCTGAAAATGCAGATTTAGACTTGTAGTCATTGTGTGAACAAGATAGCGTTGAAAAATCGGCCCCAGCTTATTCCGCCTTAGAGAAAACCGCGTTGACATTTTTTCCAAATGCCTTGCAATATCTCCTTAACGAAAAGAGCTAGAAGGCTGAAAATGCAGATTTAGACTTGTAGGCATTGTGTGAACAAGATAACGTTGAAAAATCGGCCGCAGCTTATTCCGCCTTAGAGAAAACCGCGTTGACATTTTTTCCAAATGCTTTGCAATATCTCCTTAACGAAAAGAGCTAGAAGGCTGAAAATGCAGATTTAGACTTGTAGGCATTGTGTGAACAAGATAACGTTGAAAAATCGGCCCCAGCTTATTCCGCCTTAGAGAAAACCGCGTTGACATTTTTTCCAAATGCTTTGCAATATCTCCTTAACGAAAAGAGCTAGAAGGCTGAAAATGCAGATTTAGACTTGTAGGCATTGTGTGAACAAGATAACGTTGGAAAATCGGCCCCAGCTAATTCCGCCTTAGAGAAAACCGCGTTGACATTTTTTCCAAATGCTTTGCAATATCTCCTTAACGAAAAGAGCTGGAAGGCTGAAAATGCAGATTTAGACTTGTAGGCATTGTGTGAACAAGATAGCGTTGAAAAATCGGCCCCAGCTTATTCCGCCTTAGAGAAAACCGCGTTGACATTTTTTCCAAATGCTTTGCAATATCACCTTAACGAAAAGAGCTGGAAGGCTGAAAATGCAGATTTAGACTTGTAGGCATTGTGTGAACAAGATAACGTTGTAAAATCGGCCCCAGCTTATTCCGCCTTAGAGAAAACCGCGTTGACATTTTTTCCAAATGCTTTGCAATATCTCCTTAACGAAAAGAGCTAGAAGGCTGAAAATGCAGATTTAGACTTGTAGGCATTGTGTGAACAAGATAACGTTGAAAAATCGGCCCCAGCTTATTCCGCCTTAGAGAAAACCGCGTCGACATTTTTCCAAATGCTTTGCAATATCTCCTTAACGAAAAGAGCTAGAAGGCTGAAAATGCAGATTTAGACTTGTAGGCATTGTGTGAACAAGGTAACGTTGAAAAATCGGCCCCAGCTTATTCCGCCTTAGAGAAAACCGCGTTGACATTTTTTCCAAATGCTTTGCAATATCTCCTTAACGACAAGAGCTGGAAGGCTGAAAATGCAGATTTAGACTTGTAGGCATTGTGTGAACAAGATAACGTTGAAAAATCGGCCCCAGCTTATTCCGCCTTAGAGAAAACCGCGTTGACATTTTTTCCAAATGCTTTGCAATATCTCCTTAACGACAAGAGCTGGAAGGCTGAAAATGCAGATTTAGACTTGTAGGCATTGTGTGAACAAGATAACGTTGAAAAATCGGCCCCAGCTTATTCCGCCTTAGAGAAAACCGCGTCGACATTTTTTCCAAATGCTTTACAATATCTCCTTAACGAAAAGAGCTGGAAGGCTGAAAATGCAGATTTAGACTTGTAGGCATTGTGTGAACAAGATAACGTTGCAAAATCGGCCCCAGCTTATTCCGCCTTAGAGAAAACCGCGTTGACATTTTTTCCAAATGCTTTGCAATATCACCTTAACGAAAAGAGCTAGAAGGCTGAAAATGCAGATTTAGACTTGTAGGCATTGTGTGAACAAGATAACGTTGAAAAATCGGCCGCAGCTTATTCCGCCTTAGAGAAAACCGCGTTGACATTTTTTCCAAATGCTTTGCAATATCTCCTTAACGAAAAGAGCTAGAAGGCTGAAAATGCAGATTTAGACTTGTAGGCATTGTGTGAACAAGATAACGTTGAAAAATCGGCCCCAGCTTATTCCGCCTTAGAGAAAACCGCGTTGACATTTTTTCCAAATGCTTTGCAATATCTCCTTAACGAAAAGAGCTAGAAGGCTGAAAATGCAGATTTAGACTTGTAGGCATTGTGTGAACAAGATAACGTTGAAAAATCGGCCCCAGCTAATTCCGCCTTAGAGAAAACCGCGTTGACATTTTTTCCAAATGCTTTGCAATATCTCCTTAACGAAAAGAGCTGGAAGGCTGAAAATGCAGATTTAGACTTGTAGGCATTGTGTGAACAAGATAGCGTTGAAAAATCGGCCCCAGCTTATTCCGCCTTAGAGAAAACCGCGTTGACATTTTTTCCAAATGCTTTGCAATATCTCCTTAACGAAAAGAGCTAGAAGGCTGAAAATGCAGATTTAGACTTGTAGGCATTGTGTGAACAAGATAACGTTGAAAAATCGGCCCCAGCTTATTCCGCCTTAGAGAAAACCGCGTCGACATTTTTTCCAAATGCTTTGCAATATCTCCTTAACGAAAAGAGCTAGAAGGCTGAAAATGCAGATTTAGACTTGTAGGCATTGTGTGAACAAGGTAACGTTGAAAAATCGGCCCCAGCTTATTCCGCCTTAGAGAAAACCGCGTTGACATTTTTTCCAAATGCTTTGCAATATCTCCTTAACGACAAGAGCTGGAAGGCTGAAAATGCAGATTTAGACTTGTAGGCATTGTGTGAACAAGATAACGTTGAAAAATCGGCCCCAGCTTATTCCGCCTTAGAGAAAACCGCGTTGACATTTTTTCCAAATGCCTTGCAATATCTCCTTAACGAAAAGAGCTAGAAGGCTGAAAATGCAGATTTAGACTTGTAGGCATTGTGTGAACAAGATAACGTTGTAAAATCGGCCCCAGCTTATTCCGCCTTAGAGAAAACCGCGTTGACATTTTTTCCAAATGCTTTGCAATATCTCCTTAACGAAAAGAGCTGGAAGGCTGAAAATGCAGATTTAGACTTGTAGGCATTGTGTGAACAAGATAACGTTGAAAAATCGGCCCCAGCTTATTCCGCCTTAGAGAAAACCGCGTCGACATTTTTTCCAAATGCTTTGCAATATCTCCTTAACGAAAAGAGCTGGAAGGCTGAAAATGCAGATTTAGACTTGTAGGCATTGTGTGAACAAGATAACGTTGAAAAATCGGCCCCAGCTAATTCCGCCTTAGAGAAAACCGCGTTGACATTTTTTCCAAATGCTTTGCAATATCTCCTTAACGAAAAGAGCTGGAAGGCTGAAAATGCAGATTTAGACTTGTAGGCATTGTGTGAACAAGATAGCGTTGAAAAATCGGCCCCAGCTTATTCCGCCTTAGAGAAAACCGCGTTGACATTTTTTCCAAATGCTTTGCAATATCACCTTAACGAAAAGAGCTAGAAGGCTGAAAATGCAGATTTAGACTTGTAGGCATTGTGTGAACAAGATAGCGTTGAAAAATCGGCCCCAGCTTATTCCGCCTTAGAGAAAACCGCGTTGACATTTTTTCCAAATGCCTTGCAATATCTCCTTAACGAAAAGAGCTAGAAGGCTGAAAATGCAGATTTAGACTTGTAGGCATTGTGTGAACAAGATAACGTTGAAAAATCGGCCCCAGCTTATTCCGCCTTAGAGAAAACCGCGTTGACATTTTTTCCAAATGCTTTGCAATATCTCCTTAACGAAAAGAGCTGGAAGGCTGAAAATGCAGATTTAGACTTGTAGGCATTGTGTGAACAAGATAACGTTGACAAATCGGCCCCAGCTTATTCCGCCTTAGAGAAAACCGCGTTGACATTTTTTCCAAATGCTTTGCAATATCTCCTTAACGAAAAGAGCTAGAAGGCTGAAAATGCAGATTTAGACTTGTAGGCATTGTGTGAACAAGATAACGTTGAAAAATCGGCCCCAGCTAATTCCGCCTTAGAGAAAACCGCGTTGACATTTTTTCCAAATGCTTTGCAATATCTCCTTAACGAAAAGAGCTGGAAGGCTGAAAATGCAGATTTAGACTTGTAGGCATTGTGTGAACAAGATAGCGTTGAAAAATCGGCCCCAGCTTATTCCGCCTTAGAGAAAACCGCGTTGACATTTTTTCCAAATGCTTTGCAATATCACCTTAACGAAAAGAGCTAGAAGGCTGAAAATGCAGATTTAGACTTGTAGGCATTGTGTGAACAAGATAACGTTGAAAAATCGGCCCCAGCTTATTCCGCCTTAGAGAAAACCGCGTTGACATTTTTTTCCAAATGCTTTGCAATATCTCCTTAACGAAAAGAGCTAGAAGGCTGAAAATGCAGATTTAGACTTGTAGGCATTGTGTGAACAAGATAACGTTGAAAAATCGGCCGCAGCTTATTCCGCCTTAGAGAAAACCGCGTTGACATTTTTTCCAAATGCTTTGCAATATCTCCTTAACGAAAAGAGCTAGAAGGCTGAAAATGCAGATTTAGACTTGTAGGCATTGTGTGAACAAGATAACGTTGAAAAATCGGCCCCAGCTAATTCCGCCTTAGAGAAAACCGCGTTGACATTTTTTCCAAATGCTTTGCAATATCTCCTTAACGAAAAGAGCTGGAAGGCTGAAAATGCAGATTTAGACTTGTAGGCATTGTGTGAACAAGATAGCGTTGAAAAATCGGCCCCAGCTTATTCCGCCTTAGAGAAAACCGCGTTGACATTTTTTCCAAATGCTTTGCAATATCACCTTAACGAAAAGAGCTAGAAGGCTGAAAATGCAGATTTAGACTTGTAGGCATTGTGTGAACAAGATAACGTTGAAAAATCGGCCCCAGCTTATTCCGCCTTAGAGAAAACCGCGTTGACATTTTTTCCAAATGCTTTGCAATATCTCCTTAACGAAAAGAGCTGGAAGGCTGAAAATGCAGATTTAGACTTGTAGGCATTGTGTGAACAAGATAACGTTGTAAAATCGGCCCCAGCTTATTCCGCCTTAGAGAAAACCGCGTTGACATTTTTTCCAAATGCTTTGCAATATCTCCTTAACGAAAAGAGCTGGAAGGCTGAAAATGCAGATTTAGACTTGTAGGCATTGTGTGAACAAGATAGCGTTGAAAAATCGGCCCCAGCTTATTCCGCCTTAGAGAAAACCGCGTTGACATTTTTTCCAAATGCTTTGCAATATCTCCTTAACGAAAAGAGCTGGAAGGCTGAAAATGCAGATTTAGACTTGTAGGCATTGTGTGAACAAGATAACGTTGAAAAATCGGCCCCAGCTTATTCCGCCTTAGAGAAAACCGCGTTGACATTTTTTCCAAATGCTTTGCAATATCTCCTTAACGAAAAGAGCTAGAAGGCTGAAAATGCAGATTTAGACTTGTAGGCATTGTGTGAACAAGATAACGTTGAAAAATCGGCCGCAGCTCATTCCGCCTTAGAGAAAACCGCGTTGACATTTTTTCCAAATGCTTTGCAATATCTCCTTAACGAAAAGAGCTAGAAGGCTGAAAATGCAGATTTAGACTTGTAGGCATTGTGTGAACAAGATAACGTTGAAAAATCGGCCCCAGCTTATTCCGCCTTAGAGAAAACCGCGTTGACATTTTTTCCAAATGCTTTGCAATATCTCCTTAACGAAAAGAGCTAGAAGGCTGAAAATGCAGATTTAGACTTGTAGGCATTGTGTGAACAAGATAGCGTTGAAAAATCGGCCCCAGCTTATTCCGCCTTAGAGAAAACCGCGTTGACATTTTTTCCAAATGCCTTGCAATATCTCCTTAACGAAAAGAGCTAGAAGGCTGAAAATGCAGATTTAGACTTGTAGGCATTGTGTGAACAAGATAACGTTGAAAAATCGGCCCCAGCTTATTCCGCCTTAGAGAAAACCGCGTTGACATTTTTTCCAAATGCTTTGCAATATCTCCTTAACGAAAAGAGCTGGAAGGCTGAAAATGCAGATTTAGACTTGTAGGCATTGTGTGAACAAGATAACGTTGACAAATCGGCCCCAGCTTATTCCGCCTTAGAGAAAACCGCGTTGACATTTTTTCCAAATGCTTTGCAATATCTCCTTAACGAAAAGAGCTAGAAGGCTGAAAATGCAGATTTAGACTTGTAGGCATTGTGTGAACAAGATAACGTTGAAAAATCGGCCCCAGCTAATTCCGCCTTAGAGAAAACCGCGTTGACATTTTTTCCAAATGCTTTGCAATATCTCCTTAACGAAAAGAGCTGGAAGGCTGAAAATGCAGATTTAGACTTGTAGGCATTGTGTGAACAAGATAGCGTTGAAAAATCGGCCCCAGCTTATTCCGCCTTAGAGAAAACCGCGTTGACATTTTTTCCAAATGCTTTGCAATATCACCTTAACGAAAAGAGCTAGAAGGCTGAAAATGCAGATTTAGACTTGTAGGCATTGTGTGAACAAGATAACGTTGAAAAATCGGCCCCAGCTTATTCCGCCTTAGAGAAAACCGCGTTGACATTTTTTTCCAAATGCTTTGCAATATCTCCTTAACGAAAAGAGCTAGAAGGCTGAAAATGCAGATTTAGACTTGTAGGCATTGTGTGAACAAGATAACGTTGAAAAATCGGCCGCAGCTTATTCCGCCTTAGAGAAAACCGCGTTGACATTTTTTCCAAATGCTTTGCAATATCTCCTTAACGAAAAGAGCTAGAAGGCTGAAAATGCAGATTTAGACTTGTAGGCATTGTGTGAACAAGATAACGTTGAAAAATCGGCCCCAGCTAATTCCGCCTTAGAGAAAACCGCGTTGACATTTTTTCCAAATGCTTTGCAATATCTCCTTAACGAAAAGAGCTGGAAGGCTGAAAATGCAGATTTAGACTTGTAGGCATTGTGTGAACAAGATAGCGTTGAAAAATCGGCCCCAGCTTATTCCGCCTTAGAGAAAACCGCGTTGACATTTTTTCCAAATGCTTTGCAATATCACCTTAACGAAAAGAGCTAGAAGGCTGAAAATGCAGATTTAGACTTGTAGGCATTGTGTGAACAAGATAACGTTGAAAAATCGGCCCCAGCTTATTCCGCCTTAGAGAAAACCGCGTTGACATTTTTTCCAAATGCTTTGCAATATCTCCTTAACGAAAAGAGCTGGAAGGCTGAAAATGCAGATTTAGACTTGTAGGCATTGTGTGAACAAGATAACGTTGTAAAATCGGCCCCAGCTTATTCCGCCTTAGAGAAAACCGCGTTGACATTTTTTCCAAATGCTTTGCAATATCTCCTTAACGAAAAGAGCTGGAAGGCTGAAAATGCAGATTTAGACTTGTAGGCATTGTGTGAACAAGATAGCGTTGAAAAATCGGCCCCAGCTTATTCCGCCTTAGAGAAAACCGCGTTGACATTTTTTCCAAATGCTTTGCAATATCTCCTTAACGAAAAGAGCTGGAAGGCTGAAAATGCAGATTTAGACTTGTAGGCATTGTGTGAACAAGATAACGTTGAAAAATCGGCCCCAGCTTATTCCGCCTTAGAGAAAACCGCGTTGACATTTTTTCCAAATGCTTTGCAATATCTCCTTAACGAAAAGAGCTAGAAGGCTGAAAATGCAGATTTAGACTTGTAGGCATTGTGTGAACAAGATAACGTTGAAAAATCGGCCGCAGCTCATTCCGCCTTAGAGAAAACCGCGTTGACATTTTTTCCAAATGCTTTGCAATATCTCCTTAACGAAAAGAGCTAGAAGGCTGAAAATGCAGATTTAGACTTGTAGGCATTGTGTGAACAAGATAACGTTGAAAAATCGGCCCCAGCTTATTCCGCCTTAGAGAAAACCGCGTTGACATTTTTTCCAAATGCTTTGCAATATCTCCTTAACGAAAAGAGCTAGAAGGCTGAAAATGCAGATTTAGACTTGTAGGCATTGTGTGAACAAGATAACGTTGAAAAATCGGCCCCAGCTTATTCCGCCTTAGAGAAAACCGCGTTGACATTTTTTCCAAATGCCTTGCAATATCTCCTTAACGAAAAGAGCTAGAAGGCTGAAAATGCAGATTTAGACTTGTAGGCATTGTGTGAACAAGATAACGTTGAAAAATCGGCCGCAGCTTATTCCGCCTTAGAGAAAACCGCGTTGACATTTTTTCCAAATGCTTTGCAATATCTCCTTAACGAAAAGAGCTAGAAGGCTGAAAATGCAGATTTAGACTTGTAGGCATTGTGTGAACAAGATAACGTTGAAAAATCGGCCCCAGCTTATTCCGCCTTAGAGAAAACCGCGTTGACATTTTTTCCAAATGCTTTGCAATATCTCCTTAACGAAAAGAGCTGGAAGGCTGAAAATGCAGATTTAGACTTGTAGGCATTGTGTGAACAAGATAGCGTTGAAAAATCGGCCCCAGCTTATTCCGCCTTAGAGAAAACCGCGTTGACATTTTTTCCAAATGCTTTGCAATATCACCTTAACGAAAAGAGCTAGAAGGCTGAAAATGCAGATTTAGACTTGTAGGCATTGTGTGAACAAGATAACGTTGAAAAATCGGCCCCAGCTTATTCCGCCTTAGAGAAAACCGCGTTGACATTTTTTCCAAATGCCTTGCAATATCTCCTTAACGAAAAGAGCTAGAAGGCTGAAAATGCAGATTTAGACTTGTAGGCATTGTGTGAACAAGATAACGTTGAAAAATCGGCCCCAACTTATTCCGCCTTAGAGAAAACCGCGTTGACATTTTTTCCAAATGCTTTGCAATATCTCCTTAACGAAAAGAGCTGGAAGGCTGAAAATGCAGATTTAGACTTGTAGGCATTGTGTGAACAAGATAACGTTGTAAAATCGGCCCCAGCTTATTCCGCCTTAGAGAAAACCGCGTTGACATTTTTTCCAAATGCTTTGCAATATCTCCTTAACGAAAAGAGCTAGAAGGCTGAAAATGCAGATTTAGACTTGTAGGCATTGTGTGAACAAGATAACGTTGTAAAATCGGCCCCAGCTTATTCCGCCTTAGAGAAAACCGCGTTGACATTTTTTCCAAATGCTTTGCAATATCTCCTTAACGAAAAGAGCTGGAAGGCTGAAAATGCAGATTTAGACTTGTAGGCATTGTGTGAACAAGATAGCGTTGAAAAATCGGCCCCAGCTTATTCCGCCTTAGAGAAAACCGCGTTGACATTTTTTTCCAAATGCTTTGCAATATCTCCTTAACGAAAAGAGCTAGAAGGCTGAAAATGCAGATTTAGACTTGTAGGCATTGTGTGAACAAGATAACGTTGAAAAATCGGCCCCAGCTTATTCCGCCTTAGAGAAAACCGCGTCGACATTTTTTCCAAATGCTTTGCAATATCTCCTTAACGAAAAGAGCTAGAAGGCTGAAAATGCAGATTTAGACTTGTAGGCATTGTGTGAACAAGATAACGTTGAAAAATCGGCCGCAGCTTATTCCGCCTTAGAGAAAACCGCGTTGACATTTTTTCCAAATGCTTTGCAATATCACCTTAACGAAAAGAGCTAGAAGGCTGAAAATGCAGATTTAGACTTGTAGGCATTGTGTGAACAAGATAACGTTGAAAAATCGGCCCCAGCTTATTCCGCCTTAGAGAAAACCGCGTTGACATTTTTTCCAAATGCCTTGCAATATCTCCTTAACGAAAAGAGCTAGAAGGCTGAAAATGCAGATTTAGACTTGTAGGCATTGTGTGAACAAGATAACGTTGAAAAATCGGCCCCAGCTAATTCCGCCTTAGAGAAAACCGCGTTGACATTTTTTCCAAATGCTTTGCAATATCTCCTTAACGAAAAGAGCTGGAAGGCTGAAAATGCAGATTTAGACTTGTAGGCATTGTGTGAACAAGATAGCGTTGAAAAATCGGCCCCAGCTTATTCCGCCTTAGAGAAAACCGCGTTGACATTTTTTCCAAATGCTTTGCAATATCACCTTAACGAAAAGAGCTAGAAGGCTGAAAATGCAGATTTAGACTTGTAGTCATTGTGTGAACAAGATAGCGTTGAAAAATCGGCCCCAGCTTATTCCGCCTTAGAGAAAACCGCGTTGACATTTTTTCCAAATGCCTTGCAATATCTCCTTAACGAAAAGAGCTAGAAGGCTGAAAATGCAGATTTAGACTTGTAGGCATTGTGTGAACAAGATAACGTTGAAAAATCGGCCCCAGCTTATTCCGCCTTAGAGAAAACCGCGTTGACATTTTTTCCAAATGCTTTGCAATATCTCCTTAACGAAAAGAGCTGGAAGGCTGAAAATGCAGATTTAGACTTGTAGGCATTGTGTGAACAAGATAACGTTGACAAATCGGCCCCAGCTTATTCCGCCTTAGAGAAAACCGCGTTGACATTTTTTCCAAATGCTTTGCAATATCTCCTTAACGAAAAGAGCTGGAAGGCTGAAAATGCAGATTTAGACTTGTAGGCATTGTGTGAACAAGATAGCGTTGAAAAATCGGCCCCAGCTTATTCCGCCTTAGAGAAAACCGCGTTGACATTTTTTCCAAATGCTTTGCAATATCACCTTAACGAAAAGAGCTAGAAGGCTGAAAATGCAGATTTAGACTTGTAGGCATTGTGTGAACAAGATAACGTTGAAAAATCGGCCCCAGCTTATTCCGCCTTAGAGAAAACCGCGTTGACATTTTTTCCAAATGCTTTGCAATATCTCCTTAACGAAAAGAGCTAGAAGGCTGAAAATGCAGATTTAGACTTGTAGGCATTGTGTGAACAAGATAACGTTGAAAAATCGGCCCCAGCTTATTCCGCCTTAGAGAAAACCGCGTCGACATTTTTTCCAAATGCTTTGCAATATCTCCTTAACGAAAAGAGCTAGAAGGCTGAAAATGCAGATTTAGACTTGTAGGCATTGTGTGAACAAGGTAACGTTGAAAAATCGGCCCCAGCTTATTCCGCCTTAGAGAAAACCGCGTTGACATTTTTTCCAAATGCTTTGCAATATCTCCTTAACGAAAAGAGCTGGAAGGCTGAAAATGCAGATTTAGACTTGTAGGCATTGTGTGAACAAGATAACGTTGACAAATCGGCCCCAGCTTATTCCGCCTTAGAGAAAACCGCGTTGACATTTTTTCCAAATGCTTTGCAATATCTCCTTAACGAAAAGAGCTAGAAGGCTGAAAATGCAGATTTAGACTTGTAGGCATTGTGTGAACAAGATAACGTTGAAAAATCGGCCGCAGCTTATTCCGCCTTAGAGAAAACCGCGTTGACATTTTTTCCAAATGCTTTGCAATATCTCCTTAACGAAAAGAGCTAGAAGGCTGAAAATGCAGATTTAGACTTGTAGGCATTGTGTGAACAAGATAACGTTGAAAAATCGGCCCCAGCTTATTCCGCCTTAGAGAAAACCGCGTTGACATTTTTTCCAAATGCTTTGCAATATCTCCTTAACGAAAAGAGCTAGAAGGCTGAAAATGCAGATTTAGACTTGTAGGCATTGTGTGAACAAGATAACGTTGAAAAATCGGCCCCAGCTAATTCCGCCTTAGAGAAAACCGCGTTGACATTTTTTCCAAATGCTTTGCAATATCTCCTTAACGAAAAGAGCTGGAAGGCTGAAAATGCAGATTTAGACTTGTAGGCATTGTGTGAACAAGATAGCGTTGAAAAATCGGCCCCAGCTTATTCCGCCTTAGAGAAAACCGCGTTGACATTTTTTCCAAATGCTTTGCAATATCACCTTAACGAAAAGAGCTGGAAGGCTGAAAATGCAGATTTAGACTTGTAGGCATTGTGTGAACAAGATAACGTTGTAAAATCGGCCCCAGCTTATTCCGCCTTAGAGAAAACCGCGTTGACATTTTTTCCAAATGCTTTGCAATATCTCCTTAACGAAAAGAGCTAGAAGGCTGAAAATGCAGATTTAGACTTGTAGGCATTGTGTGAACAAGATAACGTTGAAAAATCGGCCCCAGCTTATTCCGCCTTAGAGAAAACCGCGTCGACATTTTTCCAAATGCTTTGCAATATCTCCTTAACGAAAAGAGCTAGAAGGCTGAAAATGCAGATTTAGACTTGTAGGCATTGTGTGAACAAGGTAACGTTGAAAAATCGGCCCCAGCTTATTCCGCCTTAGAGAAAACCGCGTTGACATTTTTTCCAAATGCTTTGCAATATCTCCTTAACGACAAGAGCTGGAAGGCTGAAAATGCAGATTTAGACTTGTAGGCATTGTGTGAACAAGATAACGTTGAAAAATCGGCCCCAGCTTATTCCGCCTTAGAGAAAACCGCGTTGACATTTTTTCCAAATGCTTTGCAATATCTCCTTAACGACAAGAGCTGGAAGGCTGAAAATGCAGATTTAGACTTGTAGGCATTGTGTGAACAAGATAACGTTGAAAAATCGGCCCCAGCTTATTCCGCCTTAGAGAAAACCGCGTCGACATTTTTTCCAAATGCTTTACAATATCTCCTTAACGAAAAGAGCTGGAAGGCTGAAAATGCAGATTTAGACTTGTAGGCATTGTGTGAACAAGATAACGTTGCAAAATCGGCCCCAGCTTATTCCGCCTTAGAGAAAACCGCGTTGACATTTTTTCCAAATGCTTTGCAATATCACCTTAACGAAAAGAGCTAGAAGGCTGAAAATGCAGATTTAGACTTGTAGGCATTGTGTGAACAAGATAACGTTGAAAAATCGGCCGCAGCTTATTCCGCCTTAGAGAAAACCGCGTTGACATTTTTTCCAAATGCTTTGCAATATCTCCTTAACGAAAAGAGCTAGAAGGCTGAAAATGCAGATTTAGACTTGTAGGCATTGTGTGAACAAGATAACGTTGAAAAATCGGCCCCAGCTTATTCCGCCTTAGAGAAAACCGCGTTGACATTTTTTCCAAATGCTTTGCAATATCTCCTTAACGAAAAGAGCTAGAAGGCTGAAAATGCAGATTTAGACTTGTAGGCATTGTGTGAACAAGATAACGTTGAAAAATCGGCCCCAGCTAATTCCGCCTTAGAGAAAACCGCGTTGACATTTTTTCCAAATGCTTTGCAATATCTCCTTAACGAAAAGAGCTGGAAGGCTGAAAATGCAGATTTAGACTTGTAGGCATTGTGTGAACAAGATAGCGTTGAAAAATCGGCCCCAGCTTATTCCGCCTTAGAGAAAACCGCGTTGACATTTTTTCCAAATGCTTTGCAATATCTCCTTAACGAAAAGAGCTAGAAGGCTGAAAATGCAGATTTAGACTTGTAGGCATTGTGTGAACAAGATAACGTTGAAAAATCGGCCCCAGCTTATTCCGCCTTAGAGAAAACCGCGTCGA
Source organism: Crinia signifera (assembly GCF_055691185.1). Taxonomy (NCBI): domain Eukaryota; kingdom Metazoa; phylum Chordata; class Amphibia; order Anura; family Myobatrachidae; genus Crinia; species Crinia signifera. The sequence continues at coordinate 33,525 of NW_028142605.1, forward strand.
CATTTTTTCCAAATGCTTTGCAATATCTCCTTAACGAAAAGAGCTAGAAGGCTGAAAATGCAGATTTAGACTTGTAGGCATTGTGTGAACAAGGTAACGTTGAAAAATCGGCCCCAGCTTATTCCGCCTTAGAGAAAACCGCGTTGACATTTTTTCCAAATGCTTTGCAATATCTCCTTAACGACAAGAGCTGGAAGGCTGAAAATGCAGATTTAGACTTGTAGGCATTGTGTGAACAAGATAACGTTGAAAAATCGGCCCCAGCTTATTCCGCCTTAGAGAAAACCGCGTTGACATTTTTTCCAAATGCTTTGCAATATCTCCTTAACGACAAGAGCTGGAAGGCTGAAAATGCAGATTTAGACTTGTAGGCATTGTGTGAACAAGATAACGTTGAAAAATCGGCCCCAGCTTATTCCGCCTTAGAGAAAACCGCGTCGACATTTTTTCCAAATGCTTTACAATATCTCCTTAACGAAAAGAGCTGGAAGGCTGAAAATGCAGATTTAGACTTGTAGGCATTGTGTGAACAAGATAACGTTGCAAAATCGGCCCCAGCTTATTCCGCCTTAGAGAAAACCGCGTTGACATTTTTTCCAAATGCTTTGCAATATCACCTTAACGAAAAGAGCTAGAAGGCTGAAAATGCAGATTTAGACTTGTAGGCATTGTGTGAACAAGATAACGTTGAAAAATCGGCCGCAGCTTATTCCGCCTTAGAGAAAACCGCGTTGACATTTTTTCCAAATGCTTTGCAATATCTCCTTAACGAAAAGAGCTAGAAGGCTGAAAATGCAGATTTAGACTTGTAGGCATTGTGTGAACAAGATAACGTTGAAAAATCGGCCCCAGCTTATTCCGCCTTAGAGAAAACCGCGTTGACATTTTTTCCAAATGCTTTGCAATATCTCCTTAACGAAAAGAGCTAGAAGGCTGAAAATGCAGATTTAGACTTGTAGGCATTGTGTGAACAAGATAACGTTGAAAAATCGGCCCCAGCTAATTCCGCCTTAGAGAAAACCGCGTTGACATTTTTTCCAAATGCTTTGCAATATCTCCTTAACGAAAAGAGCTGGAAGGCTGAAAATGCAGATTTAGACTTGTAGGCATTGTGTGAACAAGATAGCGTTGAAAAATCGGCCCCAGCTTATTCCGCCTTAGAGAAAACCGCGTTGACATTTTTTCCAAATGCTTTGCAATATCACCTTAACGAAAAGAGCTAGAAGGCTGAAAATGCAGATTTAGACTTGTAGGCATTGTGTGAACAAGATAACGTTGAAAAATCGGCCCCAGCTTATTCCGCCTTAGAGAAAACCGCGTTGACATTTTTTCCAAATGCTTTGCAATATCTCCTTAACGAAAAGAGCTGGAAGGCTGAAAATGCAGATTTAGACTTGTAGGCATTGTGTGAACAAGATAACGTTGTAAAATCGGCCCCAGCTTATTCCGCCTTAGAGAAAACCGCGTTGACATTTTTTCCAAATGCTTTGCAATATCTCCTTAACGAAAAGAGCTGGAAGGCTGAAAATGCAGATTTAGACTTGTAGGCATTGTGTGAACAAGATAGCGTTGAAAAATCGGCCCCAGCTTATTCCGCCTTAGAGAAAACCGCGTTGACATTTTTTCCAAATGCTTTGCAATATCTCCTTAACGAAAAGAGCTGGAAGGCTGAAAATGCAGATTTAGACTTGTAGGCATTGTGTGAACAAGATAACGTTGAAAAATCGGCCCCAGCTTATTCCGCCTTAGCGAAAACCGCGTTGACATTTTTTCCAAATGCTTTGCAATATCTCCTTAACGAAAAGAGCTAGAAGGCTGAAAATGCAGATTTAGACTTGTAGGCATTGTGTGAACAAGATAACGTTGAAAAATCGGCCGCAGCTCATTCCGCCTTAGAGAAAACCGCGTTGACATTTTTTCCAAATGCTTTGCAATATCTCCTTAACGAAAAGAGCTAGAAGGCTGAAAATGCAGATTTAGACTTGTAGGCATTGTGTGAACAAGATAACGTTGAAAAATCGGCCCCAGCTTATTCCGCCTTAGAGAAAACCGCGTTGACATTTTTTCCAAATGCTTTGCAATATCTCCTTAACGAAAAGAGCTAGAAGGCTGAAAATGCAGATTTAGACTTGTAGGCATTGTGTGAACAAGATAACGTTGAAAAATCGGCCCCAGCTTATTCCGCCTTAGAGAAAACCGCGTTGACATTTTTTCCAAATGCCTTGCAATATCTCCTTAACGAAAAGAGCTAGAAGGCTGAAAATGCAGATTTAGACTTGTAGGCATTGTGTGAACAAGATAACGTTGAAAAATCGGCCCCAGCTTATTCCGCCTTAGAGAAAACCGCGTTGACATTTTTTCCAAATGCTTTGCAATATCTCCTTAACGAAAAGAGCTAGAAGGCTGAAAATGCAGATTTAGACTTGTAGGCATTGTGTGAACAAGATAACGTTGAAAAATCGGCCCCAGCTTATTCCGCCTTAGAGAAAACCGCGTTGACATTTTTTCCAAATGCTTTGCAATATCTCCTTAACGAAAAGAGCTGGAAGGCTGAAAATGCAGATTTAGACTTGTAGGCATTGTGTGAACAAGATAGCGTTGAAAAATCGGCCCCAGCTTATTCCGCCTTAGAGAAAACCGCGTTGACATTTTTTCCAAATGCTTTGCAATATCACCTTAACGAAAAGAGCTAGAAGGCTGAAAATGCAGATTTAGACTTGTAGGCATTGTGTGAACAAGATAACGTTGAAAAATCGGCCCCAGCTTATTCCGCCTTAGAGAAAACCGCGTTGACATTTTTTCCAAATGCTTTGCAATATCTCCTTAACGAAAAGAGCTGGAAGGCTGAAAATGCAGATTTAGACTTGTAGGCATTGTGTGAACAAGATAACGTTGTAAAATCGGCCCCAGCTTATTCCGCCTTAGAGAAAACCGCGTTGACATTTTTTTCCAAATGCTTTGCAATATCTCCTTAACGAAAAGAGCTAGAAGGCTGAAAATGCAGATTTAGACTTGTAGGCATTGTGTGAACAAGATAACGTTGAAAAATCGGCCGCAGCTTATTCCGCCTTAGAGAAAACCGCGTTGACATTTTTTCCAAATGCTTTGCAATATCTCCTTAACGAAAAGAGCTAGAAGGCTGAAAATGCAGATTTAGACTTGTAGGCATTGTGTGAACAAGATAACGTTGAAAAATCGGCCCCAGCTTATTCCGCCTTAGAGAAAACCGCGTTGACATTTTTTCCAAATGCTTTGCAATATCTCCTTAACGAAAAGAGCTAGAAGGCTGAAAATGCAGATTTAGACTTGTAGGCATTGTGTGAACAAGATAACGTTGAAAAATCGGCCCCAGCTAATTCCGCCTTAGAGAAAACCGCGTTGACATTTTTTCCAAATGCTTTGCAATATCTCCTTAACGAAAAGAGCTGGAAGGCTGAAAATGCAGATTTAGACTTGTAGGCATTGTGTGAACAAGATAGCGTTGAAAAATCGGCCCCAGCTTATTCCGCCTTAGAGAAAACCGCGTTGACATTTTTTCCAAATGCTTTGCAATATCACCTTAACGAAAAGAGCTAGAAGGCTGAAAATGCAGATTTAGACTTGTAGGCATTGTGTGAACAAGATAACGTTGAAAAATCGGCCCCAGCTTATTCCGCCTTAGAGAAAACCGCGTTGACATTTTTTCCAAATGCTTTGCAATATCTCCTTAACGAAAAGAGCTGGAAGGCTGAAAATGCAGATTTAGACTTGTAGGCATTGTGTGAACAAGATAACGTTGTAAAATCGGCCCCAGCTTATTCCGCCTTAGAGAAAACCGCGTTGACATTTTTTCCAAATGCTTTGCAATATCTCCTTAACGAAAAGAGCTGGAAGGCTGAAAATGCAGATTTAGACTTGTAGGCATTGTGTGAACAAGATAGCGTTGAAAAATCGGCCCCAGCTTATTCCGCCTTAGAGAAAACCGCGTTGACATTTTTTCCAAATGCTTTGCAATATCTCCTTAACGAAAAGAGCTGGAAGGCTGAAAATGCAGATTTAGACTTGTAGGCATTGTGTGAACAAGATAACGTTGAAAAATCGGCCCCAGCTTATTCCGCCTTAGCGAAAACCGCGTTGACATTTTTTCCAAATGCTTTGCAATATCTCCTTAACGAAAAGAGCTAGAAGGCTGAAAATGCAGATTTAGACTTGTAGGCATTGTGTGAACAAGATAACGTTGAAAAATCGGCCGCAGCTCATTCCGCCTTAGAGAAAACCGCGTTGACATTTTTTCCAAATGCTTTGCAATATCTCCTTAACGAAAAGAGCTAGAAGGCTGAAAATGCAGATTTAGACTTGTAGGCATTGTGTGAACAAGATAACGTTGAAAAATCGGCCCCAGCTTATTCCGCCTTAGAGAAAACCGCGTTGACATTTTTTCCAAATGCTTTGCAATATCTCCTTAACGAAAAGAGCTAGAAGGCTGAAAATGCAGATTTAGACTTGTAGGCATTGTGTGAACAAGATAACGTTGAAAAATCGGCCCCAGCTTATTCCGCCTTAGAGAAAACCGCGTTGACATTTTTTCCAAATGCCTTGCAATATCTCCTTAACGAAAAGAGCTAGAAGGCTGAAAATGCAGATTTAGACTTGTAGGCATTGTGTGAACAAGATAACGTTGAAAAATCGGCCGCAGCTTATTCCGCCTTAGAGAAAACCGCGTTGACATTTTTTCCAAATGCTTTGCAATATCTCCTTAACGAAAAGAGCTAGAAGGCTGAAAATGCAGATTTAGACTTGTAGGCATTGTGTGAACAAGATAACGTTGAAAAATCGGCCCCAGCTTATTCCGCCTTAGAGAAAACCGCGTTGACATTTTTTCCAAATGCTTTGCAATATCTCCTTAACGAAAAGAGCTGGAAGGCTGAAAATGCAGATTTAGACTTGTAGGCATTGTGTGAACAAGATAGCGTTGAAAAATCGGCCCCAGCTTATTCCGCCTTAGAGAAAACCGCGTTGACATTTTTTCCAAATGCTTTGCAATATCACCTTAACGAAAAGAGCTAGAAGGCTGAAAATGCAGATTTAGACTTGTAGGCATTGTGTGAACAAGATAACGTTGAAAAATCGGCCCCAGCTTATTCCGCCTTAGAGAAAACCGCGTTGACATTTTTTCCAAATGCCTTGCAATATCTCCTTAACGAAAAGAGCTAGAAGGCTGAAAATGCAGATTTAGACTTGTAGGCATTGTGTGAACAAGATAACGTTGAAAAATCGGCCCCAACTTATTCCGCCTTAGAGAAAACCGCGTTGACATTTTTTCCAAATGCTTTGCAATATCTCCTTAACGAAAAGAGCTGGAAGGCTGAAAATGCAGATTTAGACTTGTAGGCATTGTGTGAACAAGATAGCGTTGAAAAATCGGCCCCAGCTTATTCCGCCTTAGAGAAAACCGCGTTGACATTTTTTCCAAATGCTTTGCAATATCTCCTTAACGAAAAGAGCTGGAAGGCTGAAAATGCAGATTTAGACTTGTAGGCATTGTGTGAACAAGATAGCGTTGAAAAATCGGCCCCAGCTTATTCCGCCTTAGAGAAAACCGCGTTGACATTTTTTCCAAATGCTTTGCAATATCTCCTTAACGAAAAGAGCTAGAAGGCTGAAAATGCAGATTTAGACTTGTAGGCATTGTGTGAACAAGATAACGTTGAAAAATCGGCCCCAGCTTATTCCGCCTTAGAGAAAACCGCGTCGACATTTTTTCCAAATGCTTTGCAATATCTCCTTAACGAAAAGAGCTAGAAGGCTGAAAATGCAGATTTAGACTTGTAGGCATTGTGTGAACAAGGTAACGTTGAAAAATCGGCCCCAGCTTATTCCGCCTTAGAGAAAACCGCGTTGACATTTTTTCCAAATGCTTTGCAATATCTCCTTAACGACAAGAGCTGGAAGGCTGAAAATGCAGATTTAGACTTGTAGGCATTGTGTGAACAAGATAACGTTGAAAAATCGGCCCCAGCTTATTCCGCCTTAGAGAAAACCGCGTTGACATTTTTTCCAAATGCTTTGCAATATCTCCTTAACGACAAGAGCTGGAAGGCTGAAAATGCAGATTTAGACTTGTAGGCATTGTGTGAACAAGATAACGTTGAAAAATCGGCCCCAGCTTATTCCGCCTTAGAGAAAACCGCGTCGACATTTTTTCCAAATGCTTTACAATATCTCCTTAACGAAAAGAGCTGGAAGGCTGAAAATGCAGATTTAGACTTGTAGGCATTGTGTGAACAAGATAACGTTGCAAAATCGGCCCCAGCTTATTCCGCCTTAGAGAAAACCGCGTTGACATTTTTTCCAAATGCTTTGCAATATCACCTTAACGAAAAGAGCTAGAAGGCTGAAAATGCAGATTTAGACTTGTAGGCATTGTGTGAACAAGATAACGTTGAAAAATCGGCCGCAGCTTATTCCGCCTTAGAGAAAACCGCGTTGACATTTTTTCCAAATGCTTTGCAATATCTCCTTAACGAAAAGAGCTAGAAGGCTGAAAATGCAGATTTAGACTTGTAGGCATTGTGTGAACAAGATAACGTTGAAAAATCGGCCCCAGCTTATTCCGCCTTAGAGAAAACCGCGTTGACATTTTTTCCAAATGCTTTGCAATATCTCCTTAACGAAAAGAGCTAGAAGGCTGAAAATGCAGATTTAGACTTGTAGGCATTGTGTGAACAAGATAACGTTGAAAAATCGGCCCCAGCTAATTCCGCCTTAGAGAAAACCGCGTTGACATTTTTTCCAAATGCTTTGCAATATCTCCTTAACGAAAAGAGCTGGAAGGCTGAAAATGCAGATTTAGACTTGTAGGCATTGTGTGAACAAGATAGCGTTGAAAAATCGGCCCCAGCTTATTCCGCCTTAGAGAAAACCGCGTTGACATTTTTTCCAAATGCTTTGCAATATCACCTTAACGAAAAGAGCTAGAAGGCTGAAAATGCAGATTTAGACTTGTAGGCATTGTGTGAACAAGATAACGTTGAAAAATCGGCCCCAGCTTATTCCGCCTTAGAGAAAACCGCGTTGACATTTTTTCCAAATGCTTTGCAATATCTCCTTAACGAAAAGAGCTGGAAGGCTGAAAATGCAGATTTAGACTTGTAGGCATTGTGTGAACAAGATAACGTTGTAAAATCGGCCCCAGCTTATTCCGCCTTAGAGAAAACCGCGTTGACATTTTTTCCAAATGCTTTGCAATATCTCCTTAACGAAAAGAGCTGGAAGGCTGAAAATGCAGATTTAGACTTGTAGGCATTGTGTGAACAAGATAGCGTTGAAAAATCGGCCCCAGCTTATTCCGCCTTAGAGAAAACCGCGTTGACATTTTTTCCAAATGCTTTGCAATATCTCCTTAACGAAAAGAGCTGGAAGGCTGAAAATGCAGATTTAGACTTGTAGGCATTGTGTGAACAAGATAACGTTGAAAAATCGGCCCCAGCTTATTCCGCCTTAGCGAAAACCGCGTTGACATTTTTTCCAAATGCTTTGCAATATCTCCTTAACGAAAAGAGCTAGAAGGCTGAAAATGCAGATTTAGACTTGTAGGCATTGTGTGAACAAGATAACGTTGAAAAATCGGCCGCAGCTCATTCCGCCTTAGAGAAAACCGCGTTGACATTTTTTCCAAATGCTTTGCAATATCTCCTTAACGAAAAGAGCTAGAAGGCTGAAAATGCAGATTTAGACTTGTAGGCATTGTGTGAACAAGATAACGTTGAAAAATCGGCCCCAGCTTATTCCGCCTTAGAGAAAACCGCGTTGACATTTTTTCCAAATGCTTTGCAATATCTCCTTAACGAAAAGAGCTAGAAGGCTGAAAATGCAGATTTAGACTTGTAGGCATTGTGTGAACAAGATAACGTTGAAAAATCGGCCCCAGCTTATTCCGCCTTAGAGAAAACCGCGTTGACATTTTTTCCAAATGCCTTGCAATATCTCCTTAACGAAAAGAGCTAGAAGGCTGAAAATGCAGATTTAGACTTGTAGGCATTGTGTGAACAAGATAACGTTGAAAAATCGGCCCCAGCTTATTCCGCCTTAGAGAAAACCGCGTTGACATTTTTTCCAAATGCTTTGCAATATCTCCTTAACGAAAAGAGCTAGAAGGCTGAAAATGCAGATTTAGACTTGTAGGCATTGTGTGAACAAGATAACGTTGAAAAATCGGCCCCAGCTTATTCCGCCTTAGAGAAAACCGCGTTGACATTTTTTCCAAATGCTTTGCAATATCTCCTTAACGAAAAGAGCTGGAAGGCTGAAAATGCAGATTTAGACTTGTAGGCATTGTGTGAACAAGATAGCGTTGAAAAATCGGCCCCAGCTTATTCCGCCTTAGAGAAAACCGCGTTGACATTTTTTCCAAATGCTTTGCAATATCACCTTAACGAAAAGAGCTAGAAGGCTGAAAATGCAGATTTAGACTTGTAGGCATTGTGTGAACAAGATAACGTTGAAAAATCGGCCCCAGCTTATTCCGCCTTAGAGAAAACCGCGTTGACATTTTTTCCAAATGCTTTGCAATATCTCCTTAACGAAAAGAGCTGGAAGGCTGAAAATGCAGATTTAGACTTGTAGGCATTGTGTGAACAAGATAACGTTGTAAAATCGGCCCCAGCTTATTCCGCCTTAGAGAAAACCGCGTTGACATTTTTTTCCAAATGCTTTGCAATATCTCCTTAACGAAAAGAGCTAGAAGGCTGAAAATGCAGATTTAGACTTGTAGGCATTGTGTGAACAAGATAACGTTGAAAAATCGGCCGCAGCTTATTCCGCCTTAGAGAAAACCGCGTTGACATTTTTTCCAAATGCTTTGCAATATCTCCTTAACGAAAAGAGCTAGAAGGCTGAAAATGCAGATTTAGACTTGTAGGCATTGTGTGAACAAGATAACGTTGAAAAATCGGCCCCAGCTTATTCCGCCTTAGAGAAAACCGCGTTGACATTTTTTCCAAATGCTTTGCAATATCTCCTTAACGAAAAGAGCTAGAAGGCTGAAAATGCAGATTTAGACTTGTAGGCATTGTGTGAACAAGATAACGTTGAAAAATCGGCCCCAGCTAATTCCGCCTTAGAGAAAACCGCGTTGACATTTTTTCCAAATGCTTTGCAATATCTCCTTAACGAAAAGAGCTGGAAGGCTGAAAATGCAGATTTAGACTTGTAGGCATTGTGTGAACAAGATAGCGTTGAAAAATCGGCCCCAGCTTATTCCGCCTTAGAGAAAACCGCGTTGACATTTTTTCCAAATGCTTTGCAATATCACCTTAACGAAAAGAGCTAGAAGGCTGAAAATGCAGATTTAGACTTGTAGGCATTGTGTGAACAAGATAACGTTGAAAAATCGGCCCCAGCTTATTCCGCCTTAGAGAAAACCGCGTTGACATTTTTTCCAAATGCTTTGCAATATCTCCTTAACGAAAAGAGCTGGAAGGCTGAAAATGCAGATTTAGACTTGTAGGCATTGTGTGAACAAGATAACGTTGTAAAATCGGCCCCAGCTTATTCCGCCTTAGAGAAAACCGCGTTGACATTTTTTCCAAATGCTTTGCAATATCTCCTTAACGAAAAGAGCTGGAAGGCTGAAAATGCAGATTTAGACTTGTAGGCATTGTGTGAACAAGATAGCGTTGAAAAATCGGCCCCAGCTTATTCCGCCTTAGAGAAAACCGCGTTGACATTTTTTCCAAATGCTTTGCAATATCTCCTTAACGAAAAGAGCTGGAAGGCTGAAAATGCAGATTTAGACTTGTAGGCATTGTGTGAACAAGATAACGTTGAAAAATCGGCCCCAGCTTATTCCGCCTTAGCGAAAACCGCGTTGACATTTTTTCCAAATGCTTTGCAATATCTCCTTAACGAAAAGAGCTAGAAGGCTGAAAATGCAGATTTAGACTTGTAGGCATTGTGTGAACAAGATAACGTTGAAAAATCGGCCGCAGCTCATTCCGCCTTAGAGAAAACCGCGTTGACATTTTTTCCAAATGCTTTGCAATATCTCCTTAACGAAAAGAGCTAGAAGGCTGAAAATGCAGATTTAGACTTGTAGGCATTGTGTGAACAAGATAACGTTGAAAAATCGGCCCCAGCTTATTCCGCCTTAGAGAAAACCGCGTTGACATTTTTTCCAAATGCTTTGCAATATCTCCTTAACGAAAAGAGCTAGAAGGCTGAAAATGCAGATTTAGACTTGTAGGCATTGTGTGAACAAGATAACGTTGAAAAATCGGCCCCAGCTTATTCCGCCTTAGAGAAAACCGCGTTGACATTTTTTCCAAATGCCTTGCAATATCTCCTTAACGAAAAGAGCTAGAAGGCTGAAAATGCAGATTTAGACTTGTAGGCATTGTGTGAACAAGATAACGTTGAAAAATCGGCCGCAGCTTATTCCGCCTTAGAGAAAACCGCGTTGACATTTTTTCCAAATGCTTTGCAATATCTCCTTAACGAAAAGAGCTAGAAGGCTGAAAATGCAGATTTAGACTTGTAGGCATTGTGTGAACAAGATAACGTTGAAAAATCGGCCCCAGCTTATTCCGCCTTAGAGAAAACCGCGTTGACATTTTTTCCAAATGCTTTGCAATATCTCCTTAACGAAAAGAGCTGGAAGGCTGAAAATGCAGATTTAGACTTGTAGGCATTGTGTGAACAAGATAGCGTTGAAAAATCGGCCCCAGCTTATTCCGCCTTAGAGAAAACCGCGTTGACATTTTTTCCAAATGCTTTGCAATATCACCTTAACGAAAAGAGCTAGAAGGCTGAAAATGCAGATTTAGACTTGTAGGCATTGTGTGAACAAGATAACGTTGAAAAATCGGCCCCAGCTTATTCCGCCTTAGAGAAAACCGCGTTGACATTTTTTCCAAATGCCTTGCAATATCTCCTTAACGAAAAGAGCTAGAAGGCTGAAAATGCAGATTTAGACTTGTAGGCATTGTGTGAACAAGATAACGTTGAAAATCGGCCCCAACTTATTCCGCCTTAGAGAAAACCGCGTTGACATTTTTTCCAAATGCTTTGCAATATCTCCTTAACGAAAAGAGCTGGAAGGCTGAAAATGCAGATTTAGACTTGTAGGCATTGTGTGAACAAGATAGCGTTGAAAAATCGGCCCCAGCTTATTCCGCCTTAGAGAAAACCGCGTTGACATTTTTTCCAAATGCTTTGCAATATCTCCTTAACGAAAAGAGCTGGAAGGCTGAAAATGCAGATTTAGACTTGTAGGCATTGTGTGAACAAGATAACGTTGAAAAATCGGCCCCAGCTTATTCCGCCTTAGCGAAAACCGCGTTGACATTTTTTCCAAATGCTTTGCAATATCTCCTTAACGAAAAGAGCTAGAAGGCTGAAAATGCAGATTTAGACTTGTAGGCATTGTGTGAACAAGATAACGTTGAAAATCGGCCGCAGCTCATTCCGCCTTAGAGAAAACCGCGTTGACATTTTTTCCAAATGCTTTGCAATATCTCCTTAACGAAAAGAGCTAGAAGGCTGAAAATGCAGATTTAGACTTGTAGGCATTGTGTGAACAAGATAACGTTGAAAAATCGGCCCCAGCTTATTCCGCCTTAGAGAAAACCGCGTTGACATTTTTTCCAAATGCTTTGCAATATCTCCTTAACGAAAAGAGCTAGAAGGCTGAAAATGCAGATTTAGACTTGTAGGCATTGTGTGAACAAGATAACGTTGAAAAATCGGCCCCAGCTTATTCCGCCTTAGAGAAAACCGCGTTGACATTTTTTCCAAATGCCTTGCAATATCTCCTTAACGAAAAGAGCTAGAAGGCTGAAAATGCAGATTTAGACTTGTAGGCATTGTGTGAACAAGATAACGTTGAAAAATCGGCCGCAGCTTATTCCGCCTTAGAGAAAACCGCGTTGACATTTTTTCCAAATGCTTTGCAATATCTCCTTAACGAAAAGAGCTAGAAGGCTGAAAATGCAGATTTAGACTTGTAGGCATTGTGTGAACAAGATAACGTTGAAAAATCGGCCCCAGCTTATTCCGCCTTAGAGAAAACCGCGTTGACATTTTTTCCAAATGCTTTGCAATATCTCCCTAACGAAAAGAGCTGGAAGGCTGAAAATGCAGATTTAGACTTGTAGGCATTGTGTGAACAAGATAGCGTTGAAAAATCGGCCCCAGCTTATTCCGCCTTAGAGAAAACCGCGTTGACATTTTTTCCAAATGCTTTGCAATATCACCTTAACGAAAAGTGCTAGAAGGCTGAAAATGCAGATTTAGACTTGTAGGCATTGTGTGAACAAGATAACGTTGAAAAATCGGCCCCAGCTTATTCCGCCTTAGAGAAAACCGCGTTGACATTTTTTCCAAATGCCTTGCAATATCTCCTTAACGAAAAGAGCTAGAAGGCTGAAAATGCAGATTTAGACTTGTAGGCATTGTGTGAACAAGATAACGTTGAAAAATCGGCCCCAACTTATTCCGCCTTAGAGAAAACCGCGTTGACATTTTTTCCAAATGCTTTGCAATATCTCCTTAACGAAAAGAGCTGGAAGGCTGAAAATGCAGATTTAGACTTGTAGGCATTGTGTGAACAAGATAACGTTGAAAAATCGGCCCCAGCTTATTCCGCCTTAGAGAAAACCGCGTTGACATTTTTTCCAAATGCTTTGCAATATCTCCTTAACGAAAAGAGCTAGAAGGCTGAAAATGCAGATTTAGACTTGTAGGCATTGTGTGAACAAGATAACGTTGAAAAATCGGCCGCAGCTTATTCCGCCTTAGAGAAAACCGCGTTGACATTTTTTCCAAATGCTTTGCAATATCACCTTAACGAAAAGAGCTAGAAGGCTGAAAATGCAGATTTAGACTTGTAGGCATTGTGTGAACAAGATAACGTTGAAAAATCGGCCCCAGCTTATTCCGCCTTAGAGAAAACCGCGTTGACATTTTTTCCAAATGCTTTGCAATATCTCCTTAACGAAAAGAGCTGGAAGGCTGGAAATGCAGATTTAGACTTGTAGGCATTGTGTGAACAAGATAGCGTTGAAAAATCGGCCCCAGCTTATTCCGCCTTAGAGAAAACCGCGTTGACATTTTTTCCAAATGCTTTGCAATATCACCTTAACGAAAAGAGCTAGAAGGCTGAAAATGCAGATTTAGACTTGTAGGCATTGTGTGAACAAGATAACGTTGAAAAATCGGCCCCAGCTTATTCCGCCTTAGAGAAAACCGCGTTGACATTTTTTCCAAATGCCTTGCAATATCTCCTTAACGAAAAGAGCTAGAAGGCTGAAAATGCAGATTTAGACTTGTAGGCATTGTGTGAACAAGATAACGTTGAAAAATCGGCCCCAACTTATTCCGCCTTAGAGAAAACCGCGTTGACATTTTTTCCAAATGCTTTGCAATATCTCCTTAACGAAAAGAGCTGGAAGGCTGAAAATGCAGATTTAGACTTGTAGGCATTGTGTGAACAAGATAACGTTGAAAAATCGGCCCCAGCTTATTCCGCCTTAGAGAAAACCGCGTTGACATTTTTTCCAAATGCTTTGCAATATCTCCTTAACGAAAAGAGCTAGAAGGCTGAAAATGCAGATTTAGACTTGTAGGCATTGTGTGAACAAGATAACGTTGAAAAATCGGCCGCAGCTTATTCCGCCTTAGAGAAAACCGCGTTGACATTTTTTCCAAATGCTTTGCAATATCACCTTAACGAAAAGAGCTAGAAGGCTGAAAATGCAGATTTAGACTTGTAGGCATTGTGTGAACAAGATAACGTTGAAAAATCGGCCCCAGCTTATTCCGCCTTAGAGAAAACCGCGTTGACATTTTTTCCAAATGCCTTGCAATATCTA
>NW_028142606.1:0-47179 GCF_055691185.1 Crinia signifera
TGGCAGGGGGCTTAAGATCGCCATGCCCCGCCCACTTCCGCTTTGGGGGCCAGCAACCCTGGGCATAGCAGGGGGCTTAAGGGCGCCAGGCCCCGCCCACTTCCGCTTTGGGGGTCAGCAACAGTTGCCAGTGCAACCCTGGGCATGGCAGGGGGCTTAAGGGCGCCAGGCCCCACCCACTTCCGCTTTGGGGGCAAGCAACAGTTGCCAGGGCAACCCTGGGCATGGCAGGGGGCTGGAGGGCGCCAGGCCCCGCCCACTTCCGCTTTGGGGGCCAGCAACAGTTGCCAGGGCAACCCTGGGCATGGTTAAGGGCGCCAGGCCCCGCCCACTTCCGCTTTGGGGGCCAGCAACAGTTGCCAGGGCAACCCTGGGCATGGCAGGGGGCTTAAGAGCGCCTGGCCCCGCCCACTTCCGCTTTGGGGGCCAGCAACAGTTTGCCAGGGCAACCCTGGGCGTGGCAGGGGGCTTAAGGGCGCCAGGCCCCGCCCACTTCTGCTTTGGGGGTCAGCAACAGTTTCCAGGGCAACCCTGGGCATGGTTGGGGGCTTAAGGGCGCCAGACCCCGCCCACGTCCGCTTTGGGGGCCAGCAACAGTTGCCAGGGCAACCCTGAGCATGGCAGGGACTTAAGGGTGCCAGGCCCTGCCCACTTCCGCTTTGGGGTCAGCAACAGTTGCCAGGGCAACCCTGAGCATGGCAGGGACTTAAGGGTGCCAGGCCCCGCCCACTTCCGCTTTGGGGGTCAGCAACAGTTGCCAGGGCAACCCTGGGCATGGCAGGGGGCTGGAGGGCGCCAGGCCCCGCCCACTTCCGCTTTGGGGGCCAGCAACAGTTGCCAGGGCAACCCTGGGCATGGCAGGGGGCTTAAGGGCGCCAGGCTCCACCCACTTCCGCTTTGGGGGCCAGCAACAGTTGCCAGGGCAACCCTGGGCATGGCAGGGGGCTTAAGGGTGCCAGGCCCCGCCCAATTCCGCTTTGGGGGTGAGCAACAGTTGCCAGGGAAACATTGGGAATGGCAGGGGCATTAAGGGCACCACGCCCCGCCCACTTCCGCTTTGGGGGCCAGCAACAGTTGCCTGGGCAACCCAGGGCATGGCAGGGGGCTTAAGGGCACCAGGCCCCACCCACATCCGCTTTGGGGACAAGCAACAGTTGCCAGGGCAACCCTGGCCATGGCAGGTGGCTGGAGGGCGCCAGGGCCCGCCCACTTCCGCTTTGGGGGCCAGCAACTTTTGCCAGGGCAACCCTGGGCATGGCAGGGGGCTTAAGGGCGCCAGGCCCCGCCCACTTCCGCTTTGGGGGTCAGCAACAGTTGCAAGGGCAACATTGGGCATGGCAGGGGGCTTAAGGGCGCCACGACCCACCCACTTCCGCTTTGGGGGCCAGCAACAGTTGCCAGGGCAACTAAGGGCATGGCAGGGGGCTTAAGGGCGCCAGGCCCCACCCACTTCCGCTTTGGGGGCCAGCAACAGTTGCCAGGGCAACTACGGGCATGGCAGGGGGCTTAAGGGCGCCAGGCCCCACCCACTTCCGCTTTGGGGGCCAGCAACAGTTGCCAGGGCAACCCTGGGCATGGCAGGGGGCTGGAGGGCGCCAGGCCCCGCCCACTTCCGCTTTGGGGGCCAGAAACAGTTGCCAGGGCAACCCTGGGCATGGCAGGGCGCTTAAGAGCGCCAGGCCCCGCCCACTTCCGCTTTGGGGGCCAGCAACAGTTGCCAGGGCAACCCTGGGCATGGCAGGGGGCTTAAGGGCGCCAGGCCCCACCCACTTCCGCTTAGGGGGCCAGCAACAGTGTCCAGGCCAACCCTGGGCATGGCAGGGGGCTTAAGGGTGCCAGGCCCCGCCCAATTCCGCTTTGGGGGTGAGCAACAGTTGCCAGGGAAACATTGGGAATGGCAGGGGCATTAAGGGCACCACGCCCCGCCCACTTCCGCTTTGGGGGCCAGCAACAGTTGCCTGGGCAACCCAGGGCATGGCAGGGGCTTAAGGGCACCAGGCCCCACCCACTTCCGCTTTGGGGACAAGCAACAGTTGCCAGGGCAACCCTGGCCATGGCAGGGGGCTTAAGGGCGCCAGGGCCCGCCCACTTCCGCTTTGGGGGCCAGCAACATTTGCCAGGGCAACCCTGGGCATGGCAGGGGGCTTAAGGGCGCCAGGCCCCGCCCACTTCCGCTTTGGGGGTCAGCAACAGTTGCAAGGGCAACATTGGGCATGGCAGGGGGCTTAAGGGCGCCACGACCCACCCACTTCCGCTTTGGGGGCCAGCAACAGTTGCCAGGGCAACTAAGGGCATGGCAGGGGGCTTAAGGGCGCCAGGCCCCACCCACTTCCGCTTTGGGGGCCAGCAACAGTTGCCAGGGCAACTACGGGCATGGCAGGGGGCTTAAGGGCGCCAGGCCCCACCCACTTCCGCTTTGGGGGCCAGCAACAGTTGCCAGGGCAACCCTGGGCATGGCAGGGGGCTGGAGGGCGCCAGGCCCCGCCCACTTCCGCTTTGGGGGCCAGAAACAGTTGCCAGGGAAACCCTGGGCATGGCAGGGCGCTTAAGAGCGCCAGGCCCCGCCCACTTCCGCTTTGGGGGCCAGCAACAGTGTCCAGGCCAACCCTGGGCATGGCAGGGGGCTTAAGGGTGCCAGGCCCCACCCACTTCCGCTTAGGGGGCCAGCAACAGTGTCCAGGCCAACCCTGGGCATGGCAGGGGGCTTAAGGGTGCCAGGCCCCGCCCACTTCCGCTTTGGGGGCCAGCAACATTTGCCAGGGCAACCCTGGGCATGGCAGGGGGCTAAAGGGCGCCAGGTCCCGCCCACTTCCGCTTTGGGGGCCAGCAACATTTGCCAGGGCAACCCCTGGGCATGGCAGGGGGATAAAGGGCGCCAGGTCCCGCCCACTTCCGCTTTGGGGACCAGCAACAGTTGCCAGGGCAACATTGGGCATGGCAGGGGGCTTAAGGGCGCCACGACCCACCCACTTCCGCTTTGGGGGCCAGCAACAGTTGCCAGGGCAACTAAGGGCATGGCAGGGGGCTTAAGGGCGCCAGGCCCCACCCACTTCCGCTTTGGGGGCCAGCAACAGTTGCCAGGGCAACTACGGGCATGGCAGGGGGCTTAAGGGCGCCAGGCCCCACCCACTTCCGCTTTGGGGGCCAGCAACAGTTGCCAGGGCAACCCTGGGCATGGCAGGGGGCTGGAGGGCGCCAGGCCCCGCCCACTTCCGCTTTGGGGGCCAGAAACAGTTGCCAGGGCAACCCTGGGCATGGCAGGGGCTTAAGAGCGCCAGGCCCCGCCCACTTCCGCTTTGGGGGCCAGCAACAGTTGCCAGGGCAACCCTGGGCATGGCAGGGGGCTTAAGTGCACCAGGCACCGCCCACTTCCGCTTTGGGGGTCAGCAACAGTTTCCAGGGCAACCCTGGGCATGGTTGGGGGCTTAAGGGTGCCAGGCCCCGCCCACTTCCGCTTTGGGGGTCAGCAACAGTTGCCAGTGAAACCCTGGGCATGGCAGGGGGCTTAAGGGCGCCAGGCCCCACCCACTTCCGCTTTTGGGGCCAGCAACAGTTGCCAGGGCAACCCTGGGCATGGCAGGGGGCTGGAGGGCGCCAGGCCCCGCCCACTTCCGCTTTGGGGGCCAGCAACAGTTGCCAGGGAAACCCTGGGCATGGTTAAGGGCTTAAGGGCGCCAGGCCCGCCCACTTCCGCTTTGGGGGCCAGCAACAGTTGCCAGGGCAACCCTGGGCATGGCAGGGGGCTTATGAGCGCCTGGCCCCGCCCACTTCCGCTTTGGGGGCCAGCAACAGTTTGCCAGGGCAACCCTGGGCGTGGCAGGGGGCTTAAGGGCGCCAGGCCCGCCCACTTCCGCTTTGGGGGCCATAAACAGTTGCCAGGGTAACCCTAGACATGGCAGGGGGCTTAAGAGCGCCTGGCCCCGCCCACTACCGCTTTGGGGGCCAGCAACAGTTGCCAGGGCAACCCTTGGCATGGCAGGGGGCTTAAGATCGCCATGCCTCGCCCACTTCCGCTTTGGGGGCCAGCAACCCTGGGCATAGCAGGGGGCTTAAGGGCGCCAGGCCCCGCCCACTTCCGCTTTGGGGGTCAGCAACAGTTGCCAGTGCAACCCTGGGCATGGCAGGGGGCTTAAGGGCGCCAGGCCCCACCCACTTCCGCTTTGGGGGCCAGCAACAGTTGCCAGGGCAACCCTGGGCATGGCAGGGGGCTGGAGGGCGCCAGGCCCCGCCCACTTCCGCTTTGGGGGCCAGCAACAGTTGCCAGGGCAACCCCTGGGCATGGTTAAGAGCGCCAGGCCCCGCCCACTTCCGCTTTGGGGGCCAGCAACAGTTGCCAGGGCAACCCTGGGCATGGCAGGGGGCTTAAGAGCGCCTGGCCCCGCCCACTTCCGCTTTGGGGGCCAGCAACAGTTTGCCAGGGCAACCCTGGGCGTGGCAGGGGGCTTAAGGGCGCCAGGCACCGCCCACTTCTGCTTTGGGGGTCAGCAACAGTTTCCAGGGCAACCCTGGGCATGGTTGGGGGCTTAAGGGCGCCAGACCCCGCCCACGTCCGCTTTGGGGGCCAGCAACAGTTGCCAGGGCAACCCTGAGCATGGCAGGGACTTAAGGGTGCCAGGCCCTGCCCACTTCCGCTTTGGAGCCCAGCAACAGTTGCCAGGGCAACCCTGGGCATGGCAGGGGGCTTAATAGCGCCTGTCCCCGCCCACTTCCGCTTTGGGGGTCAGCAATAGTTGCCAGGGCAACCCTGGGCATGGTTGGGGGCTTAAGGGCGCCAGGCCCCGCCCACTTCCGCTTTGGGGGCCAGCAACAGTTGCCAGGGCAACCCTGGGCATGGCAGGGGGGCTGAAGGGCGCCAGGCCCCGCCCACTTCCGCTTTGGGGGCCAGCAACAGTTGCCAGGGCAACCCTGGGCAACCCTGGGCATGGCAGGGGGCTGAAGAGCGCCTAGCCCCGCCCACTTCCGCTTTGGGGGCCAGCAACAGTTGCTAGGGCAACCCTGGGCATGGCAGTGTGCTTAACGGCGACAAGCCCCGCCCACTTCCGCTTTGGGGGTCAGCAACAGTTTCCAGGGCAACCCTGGGCATGGTTGGGTGCTTAAGGGCGCCAGGCCCCGCCCACTTCCGCTTTGGGGGCCAGCAACAGTTGCCTTGGCAACCCTGGGCATGGTAGGGGGCTTAAGGGCACCAGGCCCCGCCCACTTCCGCTTTGGGGGTCAGCAACAGTTGCCAGGGCAACCTTGGGCATGGTTGGGTGCTTAAGGGCACCAGGCCCCGCCCCACTTCCGCTTTAGGGTCCAGCAACAGTTGCCAGGGCAACCCTAGGCATGGCAGGGGGCTTAAGGGCGCCAGCCCCCACCCACTTCCGCTTTGGGGGCCAGCAACAGTGTCTAGGGCAACCCTGGGCATGGTTGGGTGCTTAAGGGCGCCAGGCCCCGCCCACTTCCACTTTGGGGGTGAGCAACAGTTGCCAGGGCAACATTGGGCATGGCAGGGGCATTAAGGGCACCACGCCCCGCTCACTTCCGCTTTGGGGGCCAGCAACAGTTGCCTGGCCAACCCAGGGCATGGCAAGGGGCTTAAGGGCGCCAGGCCCCACCCACTTCCGCTTTGGGGGCAAGCAACAGTTGCCAGGTCAACCCTGGGCATGGCAGAGGGCTGGAGGGCGCCAGGGCCCGCCGGCTTCCGCTTTGGGGGCCAGCAACAGTTGCCAGGGCAACCCTGGGCATGGTTAAGGGCTTAAGGGCGCCAGGGCCCGCCCACTTCCGCTTTGGGGGCCAGCAACAGTTGCCAGGGCAACCCTGGGCATGGCAGGGGGCTTAAGAGCGCCTGGCCCCGCCCAATTCCGCTTTGGGGGCCAGCAACATTTGCCAGGGCAACCCTAGGCATGGCAGGGGGCTTAAGGGCGCCAGCCCCCACCCACTTCCGCTTTGGGGGCCAGCAACAGTGTCTAGGGCAACCCTGGGCATGGTTGGGTGCTTAAGGGCGCCAGGCCCCGCCCACTTCCACTTTGGGGGTGAGCAACAGTTGCCAGGGCAACATTGGGCATGGCAGGGGCATTAAGGGCACCACGCCCCGCTCACTTCCGCTTTGGGGGCCAGCAACAGTTGCCTGGCCAACCCAGGGCATGGCAAGGGGCTTAAGGGCGCCAGGCCCCACCCACTTCCGCTTTGGGGGCAAGCAACAGTTGCCAGGTCAACCCTGGGCATGGCAGAGGGCTGGAGGGCGCCAGGGCCCGCCCACTTCCGCTTTGGGGGCCAGCAACAGTTGCCAGGGCAACCCTGGGCATGGTTAAGGGCTTAAGGGCGCCAGGGCCCGCCCACTTCCGCTTTGGGGGCCAGCAACAGTTGCCAGGGCAACCCTGGGCATGGCAGGGGGCTTAAGAGCGCCTGGCCCCGCCCAATTCCGCTTTGGGGGCCAGCAACATTTGCCAGGGCAACCCTGGGCATGGCAGGGGGCTTAAGGGCGCCAGGCCCCGCCCACTTTCGCTTTGGGGGTCAGCAACAGTTGCCAGGGCAACATTGGGCATGGCAGGGGGCTTAAGGGCGCCACGACCCACCCACTTCCGCTTTGGGGGCCAGCAACAAGGGCATGGCAGGGGGCAAGGGCAACTAAGGGCATGGCAGGGGGCTTAAGGGAGTCAGGCCCCACCCACTTCCGCTTTGGGGGCCAGCAACAGTTGCCAGGGCAACCCTGGGCATGGCAGGGGGCTTAAGGGCGCCATGCCCCGCCCACTTCCGCTTTGGGGGTCAGCAACAGTTTCCAGGGCAACCCTGGGCATGGTTGGGGGCTTAAGGGAGCCAGGCCCCGCCCACTTCCGCTTTGGGGGCCAGCAACAGTTGCCAGGGTAACCCTAGACATGGCAGGGGGCTTAAGATCGCCTGGCCCCGCCCACTTCCGCTTTGGGGGCCAGCAACAGTGTCTAGGGCAACCCTGGGCATGGTTGGGTGCTTAAGGGCGCCAGGCCCCGCCCACTTCCACTTTGGGGGTGAGCAACAGTTGCCAGGGCAACATTGGGCATGGCAGGGGCATTAAGGGCACCACGCCCCGCTCACTTCCGCTTTGGGGGCCAGCAACAGTTGCCTGGCCAACCCAGGGCATGGCAAGGGGCTTAAGGGCGCCAGGCCCCACCCACTTCCGCTTTGGGGGCAAGCAACAGTTGCCAGGTCAACCCTGGGCATGGCAGAGGGCTGGAGGGCGCCAGGGCCCGCCGGCTTCCGCTTTGGGGGCCAGCAACAGTTGCCAGGGCAACCCTGGGCATGGTTAAGGGCTTAAGGGCGCCAGGGCCCGCCCACTTCCGCTTTGGGGGCCAGCAACAGTTGCCAGGGCAACCCTGGGCATGGCAGGGGGCTTAAGAGCGCCTGGCCCCGCCCAATTCCGCTTTGGGGGCCAGCAACATTTGCCAGGGCAACCCTGGGCATGGCAGGGGGCTTAAGGGCGCCAGGCCCCGCCCACTTTCGCTTTGGGGGTCAGCAACAGTTGCCAGGGCAACATTGGGCATGGCAGGGGGCTTAAGGGCGCCACGACCCACCCACTTCCGCTTTGGGGGCCAGCAACAAGGGCATGGCAGGGGGCAAGGGCAACTAAGGGCATGGCAGGGGGCTTAAGGGAGTCAGGCCCCACCCACTTCCGCTTTGGGGGCCAGCAACAGTTGCCAGGGCAACTAAGGGCATGAAAGGGGGCTTAAGGGCGCCAGGCCCCACCCACTTCCAGGGCAACCCTGGGCATGGTTGGGGGCTTAAGGGAGCCAGGCCCCGCCCACTTCCGCTTTGGGGGCCAGCAACAGTTGCCAGGGTAACCCTAGACATGGCAGGGGGCTTAAGAGCGCCTGGCCCCACCCACTTCCGCTTTGGGGGCCAGCAACAGTTGCAAGGGCAACCCTGGGCATGGTTAAGGGCTTAAGGGCGCCAGGCCCCGCCCACTACCGCTTTGGGGGCCAGCAACAGTTGCCAGGGCAACCCTTGGCATGGCAGGGGGCTTAAGATGGCCATGCCCCGCCCACTTCCGCTTTGGGGGCCAGCAACCCTGGGCATGGCAGGGGGCTTAAGGGCGCCAGGCCCCGCCCACTTCCGCTTTGGGGGTCAGCAACAGTTGCCAGGGCAACCCTGTGCATGGCAGGGGGCTGAAGGGCGCCAGGCCCCGCCCACTTCCGCTTTGGGGGCCAGCAACAGTTGCCAGGACAACCCTGGGCATGGTTAAGGGCTTAAGGGCGCCAGGCCCCGCCCACTTCCGCTTTGGGGGCCAGCAACAGTTGCCAGGGCAACCCTGGGCATTGCAGGGGGCTTAAGAGCGCCTGGCCCCGCCTACTTCCGCTTTGGGGGCCAGCAACAGTTTGCCAGGGCAACCCTGGGCGTGGCAGGGGGCTTAAGTGCACCAGGCACCGCCCACTTCCGCTTTGGGGGTAAGCAACAGTTTCCAGGGCAACCCTGGGCATGGTTGGGGGCTTAAGGGTGCCAGGCCCCGCCCACTTCCGCTTTGGGGGCCAGCAACAGTTGCCAGGGCAACCGTGGGCATAGCAGGGACTTAAGGGTGCCAGGCCCTGCCCAATTCCGCTTTGGAGCCCAGCAACAGTTGCCAGGGCAACCCTGGGCATGGCAGGGGGCTTAAGAGCGCCTGTCCCCGGCCCACTTCCGCTTTGGGGGTCAGCAACAGTTGCCAGGGCAACCCTGGGCATGGTTGGGGGCTTAAGGGCGCCAGGCCCCGCCCACTTCCGCTTTGGGGGCCAGCAACAGTTGCCAGGGCAAACCTGGGCATGGCAGGGGGCTTAAGGGAATCAGGCCCCACCCACTTCCGCTTTGGGGGCCAGCAAGAGTGTCCAGGCCAACCCTGGGCATGGCAGGGGGCTTAAGGGCGCCAGGCCCCGCCCACTTCCGCTTTGGGGGCCAGCAACATTTGCCAGGGCAACCCTGGGCATGGCAGGGGGCTAAAGGGCGCCAGGTCCCGCCCACTTCCGCTTTGGGGACCAGCGACAGTTGCCAGGGCAACCCAGGGCATGGCAGGGGGCTTAAGGGCGCCAGGCCCCGCCCACTTACACTTTGGGTGCCAGCAACAGTTGCCAGGGCAACCATGGGCATGGTTGGGGGCTTAAGGGCGCCAGGCCCCGCCCACTTCCGCTTTGGGGGTCAGCAACAGTTGCCAGGGCAACCCTGGGCATGGCAGGGGGCTGGAGGGCGCCAGGCCCCGCCCACTTCCGCTTTGGGGGCCAGCAACAGTTGCCAGGGAAACCCTGGGCATGGTTAAGGGCTTAAGGGCGCCAGGCCCGCCCACTTCCGCTTTGGGGGCCAGCAACAGTTGCCAGGGCAACCCTGGGCATGGCAGGGGGCTTATGAGCGCCTGGCCCCGCCCACTTCCGCTTTGGGGGCCAGCAACAGTTTACCAGGGCAACCCTGGGCGTGGCAGGGGGCTTAAGGGCGCCAGGCCCCGCCCACTTCCGCTTTGGGGGTCAGCAACAGTTGCCAGGGCAACCCTGGGCATGGCAGGGGGCTGGAGGGCGCCAGGCCCCGCCCACTTCCGCTTTGGGGGCCAGCAACAGTTGCCAGGGCAACCCTGGGCATGGCAGGGGGCTTAAGGGCGCCAGGCTCCACCCACTTCCGCTTTGGGGGCCAGCAACAGTTGCCAGGGCAACCCTGGGCATGGCAGGGGGCTTAAGGGTGCCAGGCCCCGCCCAATTCCGCTTTGGGGGTGAGCAACAGTTGCCAGGGAAACATTGGGAATGGCAGGGGCATTAAGGGCACCACGCCCCGCCCACTTCCGCTTTGGGGGCCAGCAACAGTTGCCTGGGCAACCCAGGGCATGGCAGGGGGCTTAAGGGCACCAGGCCCCACCCACTTCCACTTTGGGGACAAGCAACAGTTGCCAGGGCAACCCTGGCCATGGCAGGGGGCTGGAGGGCGCCAGGGCCCGCCCACTTCCGCTTTGGGGGCCAGCAACATTTGCCAGGGCAACCCTGGGCATGGCAGGGGGCTTAAGGGCGCCAGGCCCCGCCCACTTCCGCTTTGGGGGTCAGCAACAGTTGCCAGGGCAACATTGGGCATGGCAGGGGGCTTAAGGGCGCCAGGCCCCACCCACTTCCGCTTTGGGGGCCAGCAACAGTGTCCAGGCCAACCCTGGGCATGGCAGGGGGCTTAAGGGCGCCAGGCCCCGCCCACTTCCGCCTTGGGGGCCAGCAACATTTGCCAGGGCAACCCTGGGCATGGCAGGGGGCTAAAGGGCGCCAGGTCCCGCCCACTTCCGCTTTGGGGGCCAGCAACATTTGCCAGGGCAACCCTGGGCATGGCAGGGGGCTAAAGGGCGCCAGGTCCCGCCCACTTCCGCTTTGGGGACCAGCAACAGTTGCCAGGGCAACATTGGGCATGGCAGGGGGCTTAAGGGCGCCACGACCCACCCACTTCCGCTTTGGGGGCCAGCAACAGTTGCCAGGGCAACTAAGGGCATGGCAGGGGGCTTAAGGGCGCCAGGCCCCA
This sequence comes from Crinia signifera, assembly GCF_055691185.1. Taxonomy (NCBI): domain Eukaryota; kingdom Metazoa; phylum Chordata; class Amphibia; order Anura; family Myobatrachidae; genus Crinia; species Crinia signifera. The sequence goes on from NW_028142606.1 coordinate 10,459, forward strand.
CCCACGTCCGCTTTGGGGGCCAGCAACAGTTGCCAGGGCAACTACGGGCATGGCAGGGGGCTTAAGGGCGCCAGGCCCCACCCACTTCCGCTTTGGGGGCCAGCAACAGTTGCCAGGGCAACCCTGGGCATGGCAGGGGGCTGGAGGGCGCCAGGCCCCGCCCACTTCCGCTTTGGGGGCCAGAAACAGTTGCCAGGGCAACCCTGGGCATGGCAGGGGGCTTAAGAGCGCCAGGCCCCGCCCACTTCCGCTTTGGGGGCCAGCAACAGTTGCCAGGGCAACCCTGGGCATGGCAGGGGGCTTAAGTGCACCAGGCACCGCCCACTTCCGCTTTGGGGGTCAGCAACAGTTTCCAGGGCAACCCTGGGCATGGTTGGGGGCTTAAGGGTGCCAGGCCCCGCCCACTTCCGCTTTGGGGGCCAGCAACAGTTGCCAGGGCAACCGTGGGCATAGCAGGGACTTAAGGGTGCCAGGCCCTGCCCACTTCCGCTTTGGAGCCCAGCAACAGTTGCCAGGGCAACCCTGGGCATGGCAGGGGGCTTAAGAGCGCCTGTCCCCGGCCCACTTCCGCTTTGGGGGTCAGCAACAGTTGCCAGGGCAACCCTGGGCATGGTTGGAGGCTTAAGGGCGCCAGGCCCCGCCCACTTCCGCTTTGGGGGCCAGCAACAGTTGCCAGGGCAACCCTGGGCATGGCAGGGGGCTTAAGGGCGCCTGGACCCGCCCACTTCCGCTTTGGGGGCCAGCAACATTTGCCAGGGCAACCCTGGGCATGGCAGGGGGCTAAAGGGCGCCAGGTCCCGCCCACTTCCGCTCTGGGGACCAGCGACAGTTGCCAGGGCAACCCAGGGCATGGCAGGGGGCTTAAGGGCGCCAGGCCCCGCCCACTTACACTTTGGGTGCCAGCAACAGTTGCCAGTGAAACCCTGGGCATGGCAGGGGGCTTAAGGGCGCCAGGCCCCACCCACTTCCGCTTTTGGGGCCAGCAACAGTTGCCAGGGCAACCCTGGGCATGGCAGGGGGCTGGAGGGCGCCAGGCCCCACCCACTTCCGCTTTGGGGGCCAGCAACAGTTGCCAGGGAAACCCTGGGCATGGTTAAGGGCTTAAGGGCGCCATGCCCGCCCACTTCCGCTTTGGGGGCCAGCAACAGTTGCCAGGGCAACCCTGGGCATGGCAGGGGGCTTATGAGCGCCTGGCCCCGCCCACTTCCGCTTCGGGGGCCAGCAACAGTTTGCCAGGGCAACCCTGGGCGTGGCAGGGGGCTTAAGGGCGCCAGGCCCGCCCACTTCCGCTTTGGGGGCCATAAACAGTTGCCAGGGTAACCCTAGACATGGCAGGGGGCTTAAGAGCGCCTGGCCCCGCCCACTTCCGCTTTGGGGGCCAGCAACAGTTGCAAGGGCAACCCTGGGCATGGTTAAGGGCTTAAGGGCGCCAGGCCCCGCCCACTACCGCTTTGGGGGCCAGCAACAGTTGCCAGGGCAACCCTTGGCATGGCAGGGGGCTTAAGATCGCCATGCCCCGCCCACTTCCGCTTTGGGGGCCAGCAACCCTGGGCATAGCAGGGGGCTTAAGGGCGCCAGGCCCCGCCCACTTCCGCTTTGGGGGTCAGCAACAGTTGCCAGTGCAACCCTGGGCATGGCAGGGGGCTTAAGGGCGCCAGGCCCCACCCACTTCCGCTTTGGGGGCCAGCAACAGTTGCCAGGGCAACCCTGGGCATGGCAGGGGGCTGGAGGGCGCCAGGCCCCGCCCACTTCCGCTTTGGGGGCCAGCAACAGTTGCCAGGGCAACCCTGGGCATGGTTAAGGGCGCCAGGCCCCGCCCACTTCCGCTTTGGGGGCCAGCAACAGTTGCCAGGGCAACCCTGGGCATGGCAGGGGGCTTAAGAGCGCCTGGCCCCGCCCACTTCCGCTTTGGGGGCCAGCAACAGTTTGCCAGGGCAACCCTGGGCGTGGCAGGGGGCTTAAGGGCGCCAGGCCCCGCCCACTTCTGCTTTGGGGGTCAGCAACAGTTTCCAGGGCAACCCTGGGCATGGTTGGGGGCTTAAGGGCGCCAGACCCCGCCCACGTCCGCTTTGGGGGCCAGCAACAGTTGCCAGGGCAACCCTGAGCATGGCAGGGACTTAAGGGTGCCAGGCCCTGCCCACTTCCGCTTTGGGGGTCAGCAACAGTTGCCAGGGCAACCCTGAGCATGGCAGGGACTTAAGGGTGCCAGGCCCCGCCCACTTCCGCTTTGGGGGTCAGCAACAGTTGCCAGGGCAACCCTGGGCATGGCAGGGGGCTGGAGGGCGCCAGGCCCCGCCCACTTCCGCTTTGGGGGCCAGCAACAGTTGCCAGGGCAACCCTGGGCATGGCAGGGGGCTTAAGGGCGCCAGGCTCCACCCACTTCCGCTTTGGGGGCCAGCAACAGTTGCCAGGGCAACCCTGGGCATGGCAGGGGGCTTAAGGGTGCCAGGCCCCGCCCAATTCCGCTTTGGGGGTGAGCAACAGTTGCCAGGGAAACATTGGGAATGGCAGGGGCATTAAGGGCACCACGCCCCGCCCACTTCCGCTTTGGGGGCCAGCAACAGTTGCCTGGGCAACCCAGGGCATGGCAGGGGGCTTAAGGGCACCAGGCCCCACCCACATCCGCTTTGGGGACAAGCAACAGTTGCCAGGGCAACCCTGGCCATGGCAGGTGGCTGGAGGGCGCCAGGGCCCGCCCACTTCCGCTTTGGGGGCCAGCAACTTTTGCCAGGGCAACCCTGGGCATGGCAGGGGGCTTAAGGGCGCCAGGCCCCGCCCACTTCCGCTTTGGGGGTCAGCAACAGTTGCAAGGGCAACATTGGGCATGGCAGGGGGCTTAAGGGCGCCACGACCCACCCACTTCCGCTTTGGGGGCCAGCAACAGTTGCCAGGGCAACTAAGGGCATGGCAGGGGGCTTAAGGGCGCCAGGCCCCACCCACTTCCGCTTTGGGGGCCAGCAACAGTTGCCAGGGCAACTACGGGCATGGCAGGGGGCTTAAGGGCGCCAGGCCCCACCCACTTCCGCTTTGGGGGCCAGCAACAGTTGCCAGGGCAACCCTGGGCATGGCAGGGGGCTGGAGGGCGCCAGGCCCCGCCCACTTCCGCTTTGGGGGCCAGAAACAGTTGCCAGGGCAACCCTGGGCATGGCAGGGCGCTTAAGAGCGCCAGGCCCCGCCCACTTCCGCTTTGGGGGCCAGCAACAGTTGCCAGGGCAACCCTGGGCATGGCAGGGGGCTTAAGGGCGCCAGGCCCCACCCACTTCCGCTTAGGGGGCCAGCAACAGTGTCCAGGCCAACCCTGGGCATGGCAGGGGGCTTAAGGGTGCCAGGCCCCGCCCAATTCCGCTTTGGGGGTGAGCAACAGTTGCCAGGGAAACATTGGGAATGGCAGGGGCATTAAGGGCACCACGCCCCGCCCACTTCCGCTTTGGGGGCCAGCAACAGTTGCCTGGGCAACCCAGGGCATGGCAGGGGGCTTAAGGGCACCAGGCCCCACCCACTTCCGCTTTGGGGACAAGCAACAGTTGCCAGGGCAACCCTGGCCATGGCAGGGGGCTTAAGGGCGCCAGGGCCCGCCCACTTCCGCTTTGGGGGCCAGCAACATTTGCCAGGGCAACCCTGGGCATGGCAGGGGGCTTAAGGGCGCCAGGCCCCGCCCACTTCCGCTTTGGGGGTCAGCAACAGTTGCAAGGGCAACATTGGGCATGGCAGGGGGCTTAAGGGCGCCACGACCCACCCACTTCCGCTTTGGGGGCCAGCAACAGTTGCCAGGGCAACTAAGGGCATGGCAGGGGGCTTAAGGGCGCCAGGCCCCACCCACTTCCGCTTTGGGGGCCAGCAACAGTTGCCAGGGCAACTACGGGCATGGCAGGGGGCTTAAGGGCGCCAGGCCCCACCCACTTCCGCTTTGGGGGCCAGCAACAGTTGCCAGGGCAACCCTGGGCATGGCAGGGGGCTGGAGGGCGCCAGGCCCCGCCCACTTCCGCTTTGGGGGCCAGAAACAGTTGCCAGGGAAACCCTGGGCATGGCAGGGCGCTTAAGAGCGCCAGGCCCCGCCCACTTCCGCTTTGGGGGCCAGCAACAGTGTCCAGGCCAACCCTGGGCATGGCAGGGGGCTTAAGGGTGCCAGGCCCCACCCACTTCCGCTTAGGGGGCCAGCAACAGTGTCCAGGCCAACCCTGGGCATGGCAGGGGGCTTAAGGGTGCCAGGCCCCGCCCACTTCCGCTTTGGGGGCCAGCAACATTTGCCAGGGCAACCCTGGGCATGGCAGGGGGCTAAAGGGCGCCAGGTCCCGCCCACTTCCGCTTTGGGGGCCAGCAACATTTGCCAGGGCAACCCTGGGCATGGCAGGGGGATAAAGGGCGCCAGGTCCCGCCCACTTCCGCTTTGGGGACCAGCAACAGTTGCCAGGGCAACATTGGGCATGGCAGGGGGCTTAAGGGCGCCACGACCCACCCACTTCCGCTTTGGGGGCCAGCAACAGTTGCCAGGGCAACTAAGGGCATGGCAGGGGGCTTAAGGGCGCCAGGCCCCACCCACTTCCGCTTTGGGGGCCAGCAACAGTTGCCAGGGCAACTACGGGCATGGCAGGGGGCTTAAGGGCGCCAGGCCCCACCCACTTCCGCTTTGGGGGCCAGCAACAGTTGCCAGGGCAACCCTGGGCATGGCAGGGGGCTGGAGGGCGCCAGGCCCCGCCCACTTCCGCTTTGGGGGCCAGAAACAGTTGCCAGGGCAACCCTGGGCATGGCAGGGGGCTTAAGAGCGCCAGGCCCCGCCCACTTCCGCTTTGGGGGCCAGCAACAGTTGCCAGGGCAACCCTGGGCATGGCAGGGGGCTTAAGTGCACCAGGCACCGCCCACTTCCGCTTTGGGGGTCAGCAACAGTTTCCAGGGCAACCCTGGGCATGGTTGGGGGCTTAAGGGTGCCAGGCCCCGCCCACTTCCGCTTTGGGGGTCAGCAACAGTTGCCAGTGAAACCCTGGGCATGGCAGGGGGCTTAAGGGCGCCAGGCCCCACCCACTTCCGCTTTTGGGGCCAGCAACAGTTGCCAGGGCAACCCTGGGCATGGCAGGGGGCTGGAGGGCGCCAGGCCCCGCCCACTTCCGCTTTGGGGGCCAGCAACAGTTGCCAGGGAAACCCTGGGCATGGTTAAGGGCTTAAGGGCGCCAGGCCCGCCCACTTCCGCTTTGGGGGCCAGCAACAGTTGCCAGGGCAACCCTGGGCATGGCAGGGGGCTTATGAGCGCCTGGCCCCGCCCACTTCCGCTTTGGGGGCCAGCAACAGTTTGCCAGGGCAACCCTGGGCGTGGCAGGGGGCTTAAGGGCGCCAGGCCCGCCCACTTCCGCTTTGGGGGCCATAAACAGTTGCCAGGGTAACCCTAGACATGGCAGGGGGCTTAAGAGCGCCTGGCCCCGCCCACTACCGCTTTGGGGGCCAGCAACAGTTGCCAGGGCAACCCTTGGCATGGCAGGGGGCTTAAGATCGCCATGCCTCGCCCACTTCCGCTTTGGGGGCCAGCAACCCTGGGCATAGCAGGGGGCTTAAGGGCGCCAGGCCCCGCCCACTTCCGCTTTGGGGGTCAGCAACAGTTGCCAGTGCAACCCTGGGCATGGCAGGGGGCTTAAGGGCGCCAGGCCCCACCCACTTCCGCTTTGGGGGCCAGCAACAGTTGCCAGGGCAACCCTGGGCATGGCAGGGGGCTGGAGGGCGCCAGGCCCCGCCCACTTCCGCTTTGGGGGCCAGCAACAGTTGCCAGGGCAACCCTGGGCATGGTTAAGAGCGCCAGGCCCCGCCCACTTCCGCTTTGGGGGCCAGCAACAGTTGCCAGGGCAACCCTGGGCATGGCAGGGGGCTTAAGAGCGCCTGGCCCCGCCCACTTCCGCTTTGGGGGCCAGCAACAGTTTGCCAGGGCAACCCTGGGCGTGGCAGGGGGCTTAAGGGCGCCAGGCCCCGCCCACTTCTGCTTTGGGGGTCAGCAACAGTTTCCAGGGCAACCCTGGGCATGGTTGGGGGCTTAAGGGCGCCAGACCCCGCCCACGTCCGCTTTGGGGGCCAGCAACAGTTGCCAGGGCAACCCTGAGCATGGCAGGGACTTAAGGGTGCCAGGCCCTGCCCACTTCCGCTTTGGAGCCCAGCAACAGTTGCCAGGGCAACCCTGGGCATGGCAGGGGGCTTAATAGCGCCTGTCCCCGCCCACTTCCGCTTTGGGGGTCAGCAATAGTTGCCAGGGCAACCCTGGGCATGGTTGGGGGCTTAAGGGCGCCAGGCCCCGCCCACTTCCGCTTTGGGGGCCAGCAACAGTTGCCAGGGCAACCCTGGGCATGGCAGGGGGCTGAAGGGCGCCAGGCCCCGCCCACTTCCGCTTTGGGGGCCAGCAACAGTTGCCAGGGCAACCCTGGGCAACCCTGGGCATGGCAGGGGGCTGAAGAGCGCCTAGCCCCGCCCACTTCCGCTTTGGGGGCCAGCAACAGTTGCTAGGGCAACCCTGGGCATGGCAGTGTGCTTAACGGCGACAAGCCCCGCCCACTTCCGCTTTGGGGGTCAGCAACAGTTTCCAGGGCAACCCTGGGCATGGTTGGGTGCTTAAGGGCGCCAGGCCCCGCCCACTTCCGCTTTGGGGGCCAGCAACAGTTGCCTTGGCAACCCTGGGCATGGTAGGGGGCTTAAGGGCACCAGGCCCCGCCCACTTCCGCTTTGGGGGTCAGCAACAGTTGCCAGGGCAACCTTGGGCATGGTTGGGTGCTTAAGGGCACCAGGCCCCGCCCACTTCCGCTTTAGGGTCCAGCAACAGTTGCCAGGGCAACCCTAGGCATGGCAGGGGGCTTAAGGGCGCCAGCCCCCACCCACTTCCGCTTTGGGGGCCAGCAACAGTGTCTAGGGCAACCCTGGGCATGGTTGGGTGCTTAAGGGCGCCAGGCCCCGCCCACTTCCACTTTGGGGGTGAGCAACAGTTGCCAGGGCAACATTGGGCATGGCAGGGGCATTAAGGGCACCACGCCCCGCTCACTTCCGCTTTGGGGGCCAGCAACAGTTGCCTGGCCAACCCAGGGCATGGCAAGGGGCTTAAGGGCGCCAGGCCCCACCCACTTCCGCTTTGGGGGCAAGCAACAGTTGCCAGGTCAACCCTGGGCATGGCAGAGGGCTGGAGGGCGCCAGGGCCCGCCGGCTTCCGCTTTGGGGGCCAGCAACAGTTGCCAGGGCAACCCTGGGCATGGTTAAGGGCTTAAGGGCGCCAGGGCCCGCCCACTTCCGCTTTGGGGGCCAGCAACAGTTGCCAGGGCAACCCTGGGCATGGCAGGGGGCTTAAGAGCGCCTGGCCCCGCCCAATTCCGCTTTGGGGGCCAGCAACATTTGCCAGGGCAACCCTAGGCATGGCAGGGGGCTTAAGGGCGCCAGCCCCCACCCACTTCCGCTTTGGGGGCCAGCAACAGTGTCTAGGGCAACCCTGGGCATGGTTGGGTGCTTAAGGGCGCCAGGCCCCGCCCACTTCCACTTTGGGGGTGAGCAACAGTTGCCAGGGCAACATTGGGCATGGCAGGGGCATTAAGGGCACCACGCCCCGCTCACTTCCGCTTTGGGGGCCAGCAACAGTTGCCTGGCCAACCCAGGGCATGGCAAGGGGCTTAAGGGCGCCAGGCCCCACCCACTTCCGCTTTGGGGGCAAGCAACAGTTGCCAGGTCAACCCTGGGCATGGCAGAGGGCTGGAGGGCGCCAGGGCCCGCCCACTTCCGCTTTGGGGGCCAGCAACAGTTGCCAGGGCAACCCTGGGCATGGTTAAGGGCTTAAGGGCGCCAGGGCCCGCCCACTTCCGCTTTGGGGGCCAGCAACAGTTGCCAGGGCAACCCTGGGCATGGCAGGGGGCTTAAGAGCGCCTGGCCCCGCCCAATTCCGCTTTGGGGGCCAGCAACATTTGCCAGGGCAACCCTGGGCATGGCAGGGGGCTTAAGGGCGCCAGGCCCCGCCCACTTTCGCTTTGGGGGTCAGCAACAGTTGCCAGGGCAACATTGGGCATGGCAGGGGGCTTAAGGGCGCCACGACCCACCCACTTCCGCTTTGGGGGCCAGCAACAAGGGCATGGCAGGGGGCAAGGGCAACTAAGGGCATGGCAGGGGGCTTAAGGGAGTCAGGCCCCACCCACTTCCGCTTTGGGGGCCAGCAACAGTTGCCAGGGCAACCCTGGGCATGGCAGGGGGCTTAAGGGCGCCATGCCCCGCCCACTTCCGCTTTGGGGGTCAGCAACAGTTTCCAGGGCAACCCTGGGCATGGTTGGGGGCTTAAGGGAGCCAGGCCCCGCCCACTTCCGCTTTGGGGGCCAGCAACAGTTGCCAGGGCAACCCTGGGCATGGCAGGGGGCTGAAGGGCGCCAGGCCCCGCCCACTTCCGCTTTGGGGGCCAGCAACAGTTGCCAGGGCAACCCTGGGCAACCCTGGGCATGGCAGGGGGCTGAAGAGCGCCTAGCCCCGCCCACTTCCGCTTTGGGGGCCAGCAACAGTTGCTAGGGCAACCCTGGGCATGGCAGTGTGCTTAACGGCGACAAGCCCCGCCCACTTCCGCTTTGGGGGTCAGCAACAGTTTCCAGGGCAACCCTGGGCATGGTTGGGTGCTTAAGGGCGCCAGGCCCCGCCCACTTCCGCTTTGGGGGCCAGCAACAGTTGCCTTGGCAACCCTGGGCATGGTAGGGGGCTTAAGGGCACCAGGCCCCGCCCACTTCCGCTTTGGGGGTCAGCAACAGTTGCCAGGGCAACCTTGGGCATGGTTGGGTGCTTAAGGGCACCAGGCCCCGCCCACTTCCGCTTTAGGGTCCAGCAACAGTTGCCAGGGCAACCCTAGGCATGGCAGGGGGCTTAAGGGCGCCAGCCCCCACCCACTTCCGCTTTGGGGGCCAGCAACAGTGTCTAGGGCAACCCTGGGCATGGTTGGGTGCTTAAGGGCGCCAGGCCCCGCCCACTTCCACTTTGGGGGTGAGCAACAGTTGCCAGGGCAACATTGGGCATGGCAGGGGCATTAAGGGCACCACGCCCCGCTCACTTCCGCTTTGGGGGCCAGCAACAGTTGCCTGGCCAACCCAGGGCATGGCAAGGGGCTTAAGGGCGCCAGGCCCCACCCACTTCCGCTTTGGGGGCAAGCAACAGTTGCCAGGTCAACCCTGGGCATGGCAGAGGGCTGGAGGGCGCCAGGGCCCGCCGGCTTCCGCTTTGGGGGCCAGCAACAGTTGCCAGGGCAACCCTGGGCATGGTTAAGGGCTTAAGGGCGCCAGGGCCCGCCCACTTCCGCTTTGGGGGCCAGCAACAGTTGCCAGGGCAACCCTGGGCATGGTAGGGGGCTTAAGAGCGCCTGGCCCCGCCCAATTCCGCTTTGGGGGCCAGCAACATTTGCCAGGGCAACCCTAGGCATGGCAGGGGGCTTAAGGGCGCCAGCCCCCACCCACTTCCGCTTTGGGGGCCAGCAACAGTGTCTAGGGCAACCCTGGGCATGGTTGGGTGCTTAAGGGCGCCAGGCCCCGCCCACTTCCACTTTGGGGGTGAGCAACAGTTGCCAGGGCAACATTGGGCATGGCAGGGGCATTAAGGGCACCACGCCCCGCTCACTTCCGCTTTGGGGGCCAGCAACAGTTGCCTGGCCAACCCAGGGCATGGCAAGGGGCTTAAGGGCGCCAGGCCCCACCCACTTCCGCTTTGGGGGCAAGCAACAGTTGCCAGGTCAACCCTGGGCATGGCAGAGGGCTGGAGGGCGCCAGGGCCCGCCCACTTCCGCTTTGGGGGCCAGCAACAGTTGCCAGGGCAACCCTGGGCATGGTTAAGGGCTTAAGGGCGCCAGGGCCCGCCCACTTCCGCTTTGGGGGCCAGCAACAGTTGCCAGGGCAACCCTGGGCATGGCAGGGGGCTTAAGAGCGCCTGGCCCCGCCCAATTCCGCTTTGGGGGCCAGCAACATTTGCCAGGGCAACCCTGGGCATGGCAGGGGGCTTAAGGGCGCCAGGCCCCGCCCACTTTCGCTTTGGGGGTCAGCAACAGTTGCCAGGGCAACATTGGGCATGGCAGGGGGCTTAAGGGCGCCACGACCCACCCACTTCCGCTTTGGGGGCCAGCAACAAGGGCATGGCAGGGGGCAAGGGCAACTAAGGGCATGGCAGGGGGCTTAAGGGAGTCAGGCCCCACCCACTTCCGCTTTGGGGGCCAGCAACAGTTGCCAGGGCAACCCTGGGCATGGCAGGGGGCTTAAGGGCGCCATGCCCCGCCCACTTCCGCTTTGGGGGTCAGCAACAGTTTCCAGGGCAACCCTGGGCATGGTTGGGGGCTTAAGGGAGCCAGGCCCCGCCCACTTCCGCTTTGGGGGCCAGCAACAGTTGCCAGGGTAACCCTAGACATGGCAGGGGGCTTAAGATCGCCTGGCCCCGCCCACTTCCGCTTTGGGGGCCAGCAACAGTTGCAAGGGCAACCCTGGGCATGGTTAAGGGCTTAAGGGCACCAGGCCCCGCCCACTACCGCTTTGGGGGCCAGCAACAGTTGCCAGGGCAACCCTTGGCATGGCAGGGGGCTTAAGATCGCCATGCCCCGCCCACTTCCGCTTTGGGGGCCAGCAACCCTGGGCATGGCAGGGGGCTTAAGGGCGCCAGGCCCCGCCCACTTCAGCTTTGGGGGTCAGCAACAGTTGCCAGTGCAACCCTGGGCATGGCAGGGGGCTTAAGGGCGCCAGGCCCCACCCACTTCCGCTTTGGGGGCCAGCAACAGTTGCCAGGGCAACCCTGGGCATGGCAGGGACTTAAGGGTGCCAGGCCCTGCCCACTTCCGCTTTGGAGCCCAGCAACAGTTGCCAGGGCAACCCTGGGCATGGCAGGGGGCTTAAAAGCGCCTGTCCCCGCCCACTTCCGCTTTGGGGGTCAGCAACAGTTGCCAGGGCAACCCTGGGCATGGTTGGGGGCTTAAGGGCGCCAGGCCCCGCCCACTTCCGCTTTGGGGGCCAGCAACATTTGCCAGGGCAACCCTGGGCATGGCAGGGGGCTAAAGGGCGCCAGGTCCCGCCCACTTCCGCTTTGGGGACCAGCGACAGTTGCCAGGGCAACCCAGGGCATGGCAGGGGGCTTAAGGGCGCCAGGCCCCGCCCACTTACACTTTGGGTGCCAGCAACAGTTGCCAGGGCAACCATGGGCATGGTTGGGGGCTTAAGGGCGCCAGGCCCCGCCCACTTCCGCTTTGGGGGTCAGCAACAGTTGCCAGGGCAACCCTGGGCATGGCAGGGGGCTGGAGGGCGCCAGGCCCCGCCCACTTCCGCTTTGGGGGCCAGCAACAGTTGCCAGGGAAACCCTGGGCATGGTTAAGGGCTTAAGGGCGCCAGGCCCGCCCACTTCCGCTTTGGGGGCCAGCAACAGTTGCCAGGGCAACCCTGGGCATGGCAGGGGGCTTATGAGCGCCTGGCCCCGCCCACTTCCGCTTTGGGGGCCAGCAACAGTTTACCAGGGCAACCCTGGGCGTGGCAGGGGGCTTAAGGGCGCCAGGCCCCGCCCACTTCCGCTTTGGGGGTCAGCAACAGTTGCCAGGGCAACCCTGGGCATGGCAGGGGGCTGGAGGGCGCCAGGCCCCGCCCACTTCCGCTTTGGGGGCCAGCAACAGTTGCCAGGGCAACCCTGGGCATGGCAGGGGGCTTAAGGGCGCCAGGCTCCACCCACTTCCGCTTTGGGGGCCAGCAACAGTTGCCAGGGCAACCCTGGGCATGGCAGGGGGCTTAAGGGTGCCAGGCCCCGCCCAATTCCGCTTTGGGGGTGAGCAACAGTTGCCAGGGAAACATTGGGAATGGCAGGGGCATTAAGGGCACCACGCCCCGCCCACTTCCGCTTTGGGGGCCAGCAACAGTTGCCTGGGCAACCCAGGGCATGGCAGGGGGCTTAAGGGCACCAGGCCCCACCCACTTCCACTTTGGGGACAAGCAACAGTTGCCAGGGCAACCCTGGCCATGGCAGGGGGCTGGAGGGCGCCAGGGCCCGCCCACTTCCGCTTTGGGGGCCAGCAACATTTGCCAGGGCAACCCTGGGCATGGCAGGGGGCTTAAGGGCGCCAGGCCCCGCCCACTTCCGCTTTGGGGGTCAGCAACAGTTGCCAGGGCAACATTGGGCATGGCAGGGGGCTTAAGGGCGCCAGGCCCCACCCACTTCCGCTTTGGGGGCCAGCAACAGTGTCCAGGCCAACCCTGGGCATGGCAGGGGGCTTAAGGGCGCCAGGCCCCGCCCACTTCCGCCTTGGGGGCCAGCAACATTTGCCAGGGCAACCCTGGGCATGGCAGGGGGCTAAAGGGCGCCAGGTCCCGCCCACTTCCGCTTTGGGGGCCAGCAACATTTGCCAGGGCAACCCTGGGCATGGCAGGGGGCTAAAGGGCGCCAGGTCCCGCCCACTTCCGCTTTGGGGACCAGCAACAGTTGCCAGGGCAACATTGGGCATGGCAGGGGGCTTAAGGGCGCCACGACCCACCCACTTCCGCTTTGGGGGCCAGCAACAGTTGCCAGGGCAACTAAGGGCATGGCAGGGGGCTTAAGGGCGCCAGGCCCCACCCACGTCCGCTTTGGGGGCCAGCAACAGTTGCCAGGGCAACTACGGGCATGGCAGGGGGCTTAAGGGCGCCAGGCCCCACCCACTTCCGCTTTGGGGGCCAGCAACAGTTGCCAGGGCAACCCTGGGCATGGCAGGGGGCTGGAGGGCGCCAGGCCCCGCCCACTTCCGCTTTGGGGGCCAGAAACAGTTGCCAGGGCAACCCTGGGCATGGCAGGGGGCTTAAGAGCGCCAGGCCCCGCCCACTTCCGCTTTGGGGGCCAGCAACAGTTGCCAGGGCAACCCTGGGCATGGCAGGGGGCTTAAGTGCACCAGGCACCGCCCACTTCCGCTTTGGGGGTCAGCAACAGTTTCCAGGGCAACCCTGGGCATGGTTGGGGGCTTAAGGGTGCCAGGCCCCGCCCACTTCCGCTTTGGGGGCCAGCAACAGTTGCCAGGGCAACCGTGGGCATAGCAGGGACTTAAGGGTGCCAGGCCCTGCCCACTTCCGCTTTGGAGCCCAGCAACAGTTGCCAGGGCAACCCTGGGCATGGCAGGGGGCTTAAGAGCGCCTGTCCCCGGCCCACTTCCGCTTTGGGGGTCAGCAACAGTTGCCAGGGCAACCCTGGGCATGGTTGGAGGCTTAAGGGCGCCAGGCCCCGCCCACTTCCGCTTTGGGGGCCAGCAACAGTTGCCAGGGCAACCCTGGGCATGGCAGGGGGCTTAAGGGCGCCTGGACCCGCCCACTTCCGCTTTGGGGGCCAGCAACATTTGCCAGGGCAACCCTGGGCATGGCAGGGGGCTAAAGGGCGCCAGGTCCCGCCCACTTCCGCTCTGGGGACCAGCGACAGTTGCCAGGGCAACCCAGGGCATGGCAGGGGGCTTAAGGGCGCCAGGCCCCGCCCACTTACACTTTGGGTGCCAGCAACAGTTGCCAGTGAAACCCTGGGCATGGCAGGGGGCTTAAGGGCGCCAGGCCCCACCCACTTCCGCTTTTGGGGCCAGCAACAGTTGCCAGGGCAACCCTGGGCATGGCAGGGGGCTGGAGGGCGCCAGGCCCCACCCACTTCCGCTTTGGGGGCCAGCAACAGTTGCCAGGGAAACCCTGGGCATGGTTAAGGGCTTAAGGGCGCCATGCCCGCCCACTTCCGCTTTGGGGGCCAGCAACAGTTGCCAGGGCAACCCTGGGCATGGCAGGGGGCTTATGAGCGCCTGGCCCCGCCCACTTCCGCTTCGGGGGCCAGCAACAGTTTGCCAGGGCAACCCTGGGCGTGGCAGGGGGCTTAAGGGCGCCAGGCCCGCCCACTTCCGCTTTGGGGGCCATAAACAGTTGCCAGGGTAACCCTAGACATGGCAGGGGGCTTAAGAGCGCCTGGCCCCGCCCACTTCCGCTTTGGGGGCCAGCAACAGTTGCAAGGGCAACCCTGGGCATGGTTAAGGGCTTAAGGGCGCCAGGCCCCGCCCACTACCGCTTTGGGGGCCAGCAACAGTTGCCAGGGCAACCCTTGGCATGGCAGGGGGCTTAAGATCGCCATGCCCCGCCCACTTCCGCTTTGGGGGCCAGCAACCCTGGGCATAGCAGGGGGCTTAAGGGCGCCAGGCCCCGCCCACTTCCGCTTTGGGGGTCAGCAACAGTTGCCAGTGCAACCCTGGGCATGGCAGGGGGCTTAAGGGCGCCAGGCCCCACCCACTTCCGCTTTGGGGGCCAGCAACAGTTGCCAGGGCAACCCTGGGCATGGCAGGGGGCTGGAGGGCGCCAGGCCCCGCCCACTTCCGCTTTGGGGGCCAGCAACAGTTGCCAGGGCAACCCTGGGCATGGTTAAGGGCGCCAGGCCCCGCCCACTTCCGCTTTGGGGGCCAGCAACAGTTGCCAGGGCAACCCTGGGCATGGCAGGGGGCTTAAGAGCGCCTGGCCCCGCCCACTTCCGCTTTGGGGGCCAGCAACAGTTTGCCAGGGCAACCCTGGGCGTGGCAGGGGGCTTAAGGGCGCCAGGCCCCGCCCACTTCTGCTTTGGGGGTCAGCAACAGTTTCCAGGGCAACCCTGGGCATGGTTGGGGGCTTAAGGGCGCCAGACCCCGCCCACGTCCGCTTTGGGGGCCAGCAACAGTTGCCAGGGCAACCCTGAGCATGGCAGGGACTTAAGGGTGCCAGGCCCTGCCCACTTCCGCTTTGGGGGTCAGCAACAGTTGCCAGGGCAACCCTGAGCATGGCAGGGACTTAAGGGTGCCAGGCCCCGCCCACTTCCGCTTTGGGGGTCAGCAACAGTTGCCAGGGCAACCCTGGGCATGGCAGGGGGCTGGAGGGCGCCAGGCCCCGCCCACTTCCGCTTTGGGGGCCAGCAACAGTTGCCAGGGCAACCCTGGGCATGGCAGGGGGCTTAAGGGCGCCAGGCTCCACCCACTTCCGCTTTGGGGGCCAGCAACAGTTGCCAGGGCAACCCTGGGCATGGCAGGGGGCTTAAGGGTGCCAGGCCCCGCCCAATTCCGCTTTGGGGGTGAGCAACAGTTGCCAGGGAAACATTGGGAATGGCAGGGGCATTAAGGGCACCACGCCCCGCCCACTTCCGCTTTGGGGGCCAGCAACAGTTGCCTGGGCAACCCAGGGCATGGCAGGGGGCTTAAGGGCACCAGGCCCCACCCACATCCGCTTTGGGGACAAGCAACAGTTGCCAGGGCAACCCTGGCCATGGCAGGTGGCTGGAGGGCGCCAGGGCCCGCCCACTTCCGCTTTGGGGGCCAGCAACTTTTGCCAGGGCAACCCTGGGCATGGCAGGGGGCTTAAGGGCGCCAGGCCCCGCCCACTTCCGCTTTGGGGGTCAGCAACAGTTGCAAGGGCAACATTGGGCATGGCAGGGGGCTTAAGGGCGCCACGACCCACCCACTTCCGCTTTGGGGGCCAGCAACAGTTGCCAGGGCAACTAAGGGCATGGCAGGGGGCTTAAGGGCGCCAGGCCCCACCCACTTCCGCTTTGGGGGCCAGCAACAGTTGCCAGGGCAACTACGGGCATGGCAGGGGGCTTAAGGGCGCCAGGCCCCACCCACTTCCGCTTTGGGGGCCAGCAACAGTTGCCAGGGCAACCCTGGGCATGGCAGGGGGCTGGAGGGCGCCAGGCCCCGCCCACTTCCGCTTTGGGGGCCAGAAACAGTTGCCAGGGCAACCCTGGGCATGGCAGGGCGCTTAAGAGCGCCAGGCCCCGCCCACTTCCGCTTTGGGGGCCAGCAACAGTTGCCAGGGCAACCCTGGGCATGGCAGGGGGCTTAAGGGCGCCAGGCCCCACCCACTTCCGCTTAGGGGGCCAGCAACAGTGTCCAGGCCAACCCTGGGCATGGCAGGGGGCTTAAGGGTGCCAGGCCCCGCCCAATTCCGCTTTGGGGGTGAGCAACAGTTGCCAGGGAAACATTGGGAATGGCAGGGGCATTAAGGGCACCACGCCCCGCCCACTTCCGCTTTGGGGGCCAGCAACAGTTGCCTGGGCAACCCAGGGCATGGCAGGGGGCTTAAGGGCACCAGGCCCCACCCACTTCCGCTTTGGGGACAAGCAACAGTTGCCAGGGCAACCCTGGCCATGGCAGGGGGCTTAAGGGCGCCAGGGCCCGCCCACTTCCGCTTTGGGGGCCAGCAACATTTGCCAGGGCAACCCTGGGCATGGCAGGGGGCTTAAGGGCGCCAGGCCCCGCCCACTTCCGCTTTGGGGGTCAGCAACAGTTGCAAGGGCAACATTGGGCATGGCAGGGGGCTTAAGGGCGCCACGACCCACCCACTTCCGCTTTGGGGGCCAGCAACAGTTGCCAGGGCAACTAAGGGCATGGCAGGGGGCTTAAGGGCGCCAGGCCCCACCCACTTCCGCTTTGGGGGCCAGCAACAGTTGCCAGGGCAACTACGGGCATGGCAGGGGGCTTAAGGGCGCCAGGCCCCACCCACTTCCGCTTTGGGGGCCAGCAACAGTTGCCAGGGCAACCCTGGGCATGGCAGGGGGCTGGAGGGCGCCAGGCCCCGCCCACTTCCGCTTTGGGGGCCAGAAACAGTTGCCAGGGAAACCCTGGGCATGGCAGGGCGCTTAAGAGCGCCAGGCCCCGCCCACTTCCGCTTTGGGGGCCAGCAACAGTGTCCAGGCCAACCCTGGGCATGGCAGGGGGCTTAAGGGTGCCAGGCCCCACCCACTTCCGCTTAGGGGGCCAGCAACAGTGTCCAGGCCAACCCTGGGCATGGCAGGGGGCTTAAGGGTGCCAGGCCCCGCCCACTTCCGCTTTGGGGGCCAGCAACATTTGCCAGGGCAACCCTGGGCATGGCAGGGGGCTAAAGGGCGCCAGGTCCCGCCCACTTCCGCTTTGGGGGCCAGCAACATTTGCCAGGGCAACCCTGGGCATGGCAGGGGGATAAAGGGCGCCAGGTCCCGCCCACTTCCGCTTTGGGGACCAGCAACAGTTGCCAGGGCAACATTGGGCATGGCAGGGGGCTTAAGGGCGCCACGACCCACCCACTTCCGCTTTGGGGGCCAGCAACAGTTGCCAGGGCAACTAAGGGCATGGCAGGGGGCTTAAGGGCGCCAGGCCCCACCCACTTCCGCTTTGGGGGCCAGCAACAGTTGCCAGGGCAACTACGGGCATGGCAGGGGGCTTAAGGGCGCCAGGCCCCACCCACTTCCGCTTTGGGGGCCAGCAACAGTTGCCAGGGCAACCCTGGGCATGGCAGGGGGCTGGAGGGCGCCAGGCCCCGCCCACTTCCGCTTTGGGGGCCAGAAACAGTTGCCAGGGCAACCCTGGGCATGGCAGGGGGCTTAAGAGCGCCAGGCCCCGCCCACTTCCGCTTTGGGGGCCAGCAACAGTTGCCAGGGCAACCCTGGGCATGGCAGGGGGCTTAAGTGCACCAGGCACCGCCCACTTCCGCTTTGGGGGTCAGCAACAGTTTCCAGGGCAACCCTGGGCATGGTTGGGGGCTTAAGGGTGCCAGGCCCCGCCCACTTCCGCTTTGGGGGTCAGCAACAGTTGCCAGTGAAACCCTGGGCATGGCAGGGGGCTTAAGGGCGCCAGGCCCCACCCACTTCCGCTTTTGGGGCCAGCAACAGTTGCCAGGGCAACCCTGGGCATGGCAGGGGGCTGGAGGGCGCCAGGCCCCGCCCACTTCCGCTTTGGGGGCCAGCAACAGTTGCCAGGGAAACCCTGGGCATGGTTAAGGGCTTAAGGGCGCCAGGCCCGCCCACTTCCGCTTTGGGGGCCAGCAACAGTTGCCAGGGCAACCCTGGGCATGGCAGGGGGCTTATGAGCGCCTGGCCCCGCCCACTTCCGCTTTGGGGGCCAGCAACAGTTTGCCAGGGCAACCCTGGGCGTGGCAGGGGGCTTAAGGGCGCCAGGCCCGCCCACTTCCGCTTTGGGGGCCATAAACAGTTGCCAGGGTAACCCTAGACATGGCAGGGGGCTTAAGAGCGCCTGGCCCCGCCCACTACCGCTTTGGGGGCCAGCAACAGTTGCCAGGGCAACCCTTGGCATGGCAGGGGGCTTAAGATCGCCATGCCTCGCCCACTTCCGCTTTGGGGGCCAGCAACCCTGGGCATAGCAGGGGGCTTAAGGGCGCCAGGCCCCGCCCACTTCCGCTTTGGGGGTCAGCAACAGTTGCCAGTGCAACCCTGGGCATGGCAGGGGGCTTAAGGGCGCCAGGCCCCACCCACTTCCGCTTTGGGGGCCAGCAACAGTTGCCAGGGCAACCCTGGGCATGGCAGGGGGCTGGAGGGCGCCAGGCCCCGCCCACTTCCGCTTTGGGGGCCAGCAACAGTTGCCAGGGCAACCCTGGGCATGGTTAAGAGCGCCAGGCCCCGCCCACTTCCGCTTTGGGGGCCAGCAACAGTTGCCAGGGCAACCCTGGGCATGGCAGGGGGCTTAAGAGCGCCTGGCCCCGCCCACTTCCGCTTTGGGGGCCAGCAACAGTTTGCCAGGGCAACCCTGGGCGTGGCAGGGGGCTTAAGGGCGCCAGGCCCCGCCCACTTCTGCTTTGGGGGTCAGCAACAGTTTCCAGGGCAACCCTGGGCATGGTTGGGGGCTTAAGGGCGCCAGACCCTGCCCACTTCCGCTTTGGAGCCCAGCAACAGTTGCCAGGGCAACCCTGGGCATGGCAGGGGGCTTAATAGCGCCTGTCCCCGCCCACTTCCGCTTTGGGGGTCAGCAATAGTTGCCAGGGCAACCCTGGGCATGGTTGGGGGCTTAAGGGCGCCAGGCCCCGCCCACTTCCGCTTTGGGGGCCAGCAACAGTTGCCAGGGCAACCCTGGGCATGGCAGGGGGCTGAAGGGCGCCAGGCCCCGCCCACTTCCGCTTTGGGGGCCAGCAACAGTTGCCAGGGCAACCCTGGGCAACCCTGGGCATGGCAGGGGGCTGAAGAGCGCCTAGCCCCGCCCACTTCCGCTTTGGGGGCCAGCAACAGTTGCTAGGGCAACCCTGGGCATGGCAGTGTGCTTAACGGCGACAAGCCCCGCCCACTTCCGCTTTGGGGGTCAGCAACAGTTTCCAGGGCAACCCTGGGCATGGTTGGGTGCTTAAGGGCGCCAGGCCCCGCCCACTTCCGCTTTGGGGGCCAGCAACAGTTGCCTTGGCAACCCTGGGCATGGTAGGGGGCTTAAGGGCACCAGGCCCCGCCCACTTCCGCTTTGGGGGTCAGCAACAGTTGCCAGGGCAACCTTGGGCATGGTTGGGTGCTTAAGGGCACCAGGCCCCGCCCACTTCCGCTTTAGGGTCCAGCAACAGTTGCCAGGGCAACCCTAGGCATGGCAGGGGGCTTAAGGGCGCCAGCCCCCACCCACTTCCGCTTTGGGGGCCAGCAACAGTGTCTAGGGCAACCCTGGGCATGGTTGGGTGCTTAAGGGCGCCAGGCCCCGCCCACTTCCACTTTGGGGGTGAGCAACAGTTGCCAGGGCAACATTGGGCATGGCAGGGGCATTAAGGGCACCACGCCCCGCTCACTTCCGCTTTGGGGGCCAGCAACAGTTGCCTGGCCAACCCAGGGCATGGCAAGGGGCTTAAGGGCGCCAGGCCCCACCCACTTCCGCTTTGGGGGCAAGCAACAGTTGCCAGGTCAACCCTGGGCATGGCAGAGGGCTGGAGGGCGCCAGGGCCCGCCGGCTTCCGCTTTGGGGGCCAGCAACAGTTGCCAGGGCAACCCTGGGCATGGTTAAGGGCTTAAGGGCGCCAGGGCCCGCCCACTTCCGCTTTGGGGGCCAGCAACAGTTGCCAGGGCAACCCTGGGCATGGCAGGGGGCTTAAGAGCGCCTGGCCCCGCCCAATTCCGCTTTGGGGGCCAGCAACATTTGCCAGGGCAACCCTAGGCATGGCAGGGGGCTTAAGGGCGCCAGCCCCCACCCACTTCCGCTTTGGGGGCCAGCAACAGTGTCTAGGGCAACCCTGGGCATGGTTGGGTGCTTAAGGGCGCCAGGCCCCGCCCACTTCCACTTTGGGGGTGAGCAACAGTTGCCAGGGCAACATTGGGCATGGCAGGGGCATTAAGGGCACCACGCCCCGCTCACTTCCGCTTTGGGGGCCAGCAACAGTTGCCTGGCCAACCCAGGGCATGGCAAGGGGCTTAAGGGCGCCAGGCCCCACCCACTTCCGCTTTGGGGGCAAGCAACAGTTGCCAGGTCAACCCTGGGCATGGCAGAGGGCTGGAGGGCGCCAGGGCCCGCCCACTTCCGCTTTGGGGGCCAGCAACAGTTGCCAGGGCAACCCTGGGCATGGTTAAGGGCTTAAGGGCGCCAGGGCCCGCCCACTTCCGCTTTGGGGGCCAGCAACAGTTGCCAGGGCAACCCTGGGCATGGCAGGGGGCTTAAGAGCGCCTGGCCCCGCCCAATTCCGCTTTGGGGGCCAGCAACATTTGCCAGGGCAACCCTGGGCATGGCAGGGGGCTTAAGGGCGCCAGGCCCCGCCCACTTTCGCTTTGGGGGTCAGCAACAGTTGCCAGGGCAACATTGGGCATGGCAGGGGGCTTAAGGGCGCCACGACCCACCCACTTCCGCTTTGGGGGCCAGCAACAAGGGCATGGCAGGGGGCAAGGGCAACTAAGGGCATGGCAGGGGGCTTAAGGGAGTCAGGCCCCACCCACTTCCGCTTTGGGGGCCAGCAACAGTTGCCAGGGCAACCCTGGGCATGGCAGGGGGCTTAAGGGCGCCATGCCCCGCCCACTTCCGCTTTGGGGGTCAGCAACAGTTTCCAGGGCAACCCTGGGCATAGTTGGGGGCTTAAGGGAGCCAGGCCCCGCCCACTTCCGCTTTGGGGGCCAGCAACAGTTGCCAGGGCAACCCTGGGCATGGCAGGGGGCTGAAGGGCGCCAGGCCCCGCCCACTTCCGCTTTGGGGGCCAGCAACAGTTGCCAGGGCAACCCTGGGCAACCCTGGGCATGGCAGGGGGCTGAAGAGCGCCTAGCCCCGCCCACTTCCGCTTTGGGGGCCAGCAACAGTTGCTAGGGCAACCCTGGGCATGGCAGTGTGCTTAACGGCGACAAGCCCCGCCCACTTCCGCTTTGGGGTCAGCAACAGTTTCCAGGGCAACCCTGGGCATGGTTGGGTGCTTAAGGGCGCCAGGCCCCGCCCACTTCCGCTTTGGGGGCCAGCAACAGTTGCCTTGGCAACCCTGGGCATGGTAGGGGGCTTAAGGGCACCAGGCCCCGCCCACTTCCGCTTTGGGGGTCAGCAACAGTTGCCAGGGCAACCTTGGGCATGGTTGGGTGCTTAAGGGCACCAGGCCCCGCCCACTTCCGCTTTAGGGTCCAGCAACAGTTGCCAGGGCAACCCTAGGCATGGCAGGGGGCTTAAGGGCGCCAGCCCCCACCCACTTCCGCTTTGGGGGCCAGCAACAGTGTCTAGGGCAACCCTGGGCATGGTTGGGTGCTTAAGGGCGCCAGGCCCCGCCCACTTCCACTTTGGGGGTGAGCAACAGTTGCCAGGGCAACATTGGGCATGGCAGGGGCATTAAGGGCACCACGCCCCGCTCACTTCCGCTTTGGGGGCCAGCAACAGTTGCCTGGCCAACCCAGGGCATGGCAAGGGGCTTAAGGGCGCCAGGCCCCACCCACTTCCGCTTTGGGGGCAAGCAACAGTTGCCAGGTCAACCCTGGGCATGGCAGAGGGCTGGAGGGCGCCAGGGCCCGCCGGCTTCCGCTTTGGGGGCCAGCAACAGTTGCCAGGGCAACCCTGGGCATGGTTAAGGGCTTAAGGGCGCCAGGGCCCGCCCACTTCCGCTTTGGGGGCCAGCAACAGTTGCCAGGGCAACCCTGGGCATGGCAGGGGGCTTAAGAGCGCCTGGCCCCGCCCAATTCCGCTTTGGGGGCCAGCAACATTTGCCAGGGCAACCCTAGGCATGGCAGGGGGCTTAAGGGCGCCAGCCCCCACCCACTTCCGCTTTGGGGGCCAGCAACAGTGTCTAGGGCAACCCTGGGCATGGTTGGGTGCTTAAGGGCGCCAGGCCCCGCCCACTTCCACTTTGGGGGTGAGCAACAGTTGCCAGGGCAACATTGGGCATGGCAGGGGCATTAAGGGCACCACGCCCCGCTCACTTCCGCTTTGGGGGCCAGCAACAGTTGCCTGGCCAACCCAGGGCATGGCAAGGGGCTTAAGGGCGCCAGGCCCCACCCACTTCCGCTTTGGGGGCAAGCAACAGTTGCCAGGTCAACCCTGGGCATGGCAGAGGGCTGGAGGGCGCCAGGGCCCGCCCACTTCCGCTTTGGGGGCCAGCAACAGTTGCCAGGGCAACCCTGGGCATGGTTAAGGGCTTAAGGGCGCCAGGGCCCGCCCACTTCCGCTTTGGGGGCCAGCAACAGTTGCCAGGGCAACCCTGGGCATGGCAGGGGGCTTAAGAGCGCCTGGCCCCGCCCAATTCCGCTTTGGGGGCCAGCAACATTTGCCAGGGCAACCCTGGGCATGGCAGGGGGCTTAAGGGCGCCAGGCCCCGCCCACTTTCGCTTTGGGGGTCAGCAACAGTTGCCAGGGCAACATTGGGCATGGCAGGGGGCTTAAGGGCGCCACGACCCACCCACTTCCGCTTTGGGGGCCAGCAACAAGGGCATGGCAGGGGGCAAGGGCAACTAAGGGCATGGCAGGGGGCTTAAGGGAGTCAGGCCCCACCCACTTCCGCTTTGGGGGCCAGCAACAGTTGCCAGGGCAACCCTGGGCATGGCAGGGGGCTTAAGGGCGCCATGCCCCGCCCACTTCCGCTTTGGGGGTCAGCAACAGTTTCCAGGGCAACCCTGGGCATGGTTGGGGGCTTAAGGGAGCCAGGCCCCGCCCACTTCCGCTTTGGGGGCCAGCAACAGTTGCCAGGGTAACCCTAGACATGGCAGGGGGCTTAAGATCGCCTGGCCCCGCCCACTTCCGCTTTGGGGGCCAGCAACAGTTGCAAGGGCAACCCTGGGCATGGTTAAGGGCTTAAGGGCACCAGGCCCCGCCCACTACCGCTTTGGGGGCCAGCAACAGTTGCCAGGGCAACCCTTGGCATGGCAGGGGGCTTAAGATCGCCATGCCCCGCCCACTTCCGCTTTGGGGGCCAGCAACCCTGGGCATGGCAGGGGGCTTAAGGGCGCCAGGCCCCGCCCACTTCAGCTTTGGGGGTCAGCAACAGTTGCCAGTGCAACCCTGGGCATGGCAGGGGGCTTAAGGGCGCCAGGCCCCACCCACTTCCGCTTTGGGGGCCAGCAACAGTTGCCAGGGCAACCCTGGGCATGGCAGGGACTTAAGGGTGCCAGGCCCTGCCCACTTCCGCTTTGGAGCCCAGCAACAGTTGCCAGGGCAACCCTGGGCATGGCAGGGGGCTTAAAAGCGCCTGTCCCCGCCCACTTCCGCTTTGGGGGTCAGCAACAGTTGCCAGGGCAACCCTGGGCATGGTTGGGGGCTTAAGGGCGCCAGGCCCCGCCCACTTCCGCTTTGGGGGCCAGCAACAGTTGCCAGGGCAACCCTGGGCATGGCAGGGGGCTGAAGGGCGCCAGGCCCCGCCCACTTCCGCTTTGAGGGCCAGCAACAGTTGCCAGGGCAACCCTGGGCATGGCAGGGGGCTTAAGGGCGCCAGGCCCCGCCCACTTCCGCTTTGGGGACCAGCAACAGTTGCCAGGGCAACCCTGGGCATGGCAAGGACTTAAGGGTGCCAGGCCCTGCCCACTTCCGCTTTGGAGCCCAGCAACAGTTGCCACGGCAACCCTGGGCATGGCAGGGGGCTTAAGAGCGCCTGTCTTCGCCCACTTCCGCTTTGGGGGTCAGCAACAGTTGCCAGGGCAACCCTGGGCATGGTTGGGGGCTTAAGGGCGCCAGGCCCCGCCCACTTCCGCTTTGGGGGCCAGCAACAGTTGCCAGGGCAACCCTGGGCATGGCAGGGGGCTGAAGAGCGCCTAGCCCCGCCCAATTCCGCTTTGGGGGCCAGCAACAGTTTGCCAGGGCAACCCTGGGCATGGCAGGGGGCTTAAGGGCGCCAGGCCCCGCCCACTTCCGCTTTGGGGGTCAGCAACAGTGTCCAGGGCAACCCTGGGCATGGTTGGGTGCTTAAGGGCGCCAGGCCCCGCCCACTTCAGCTTTGGGGGCCAGCAACAGTTGCCTTGGCAACCCTGGGCATGGTAGGGGGCTTAAGGGCACCAGGCCCCGCCCACTTCCGCTTTGGGGGTCAGCAACAGTTGCCAGGGCAACCTTGGGCATGGTTGGGTGCTTAAGGGCGCCAGGCCCCGCCCACTTCCGCTTTAGGGTCCAGCAACAGTTGCCACGGCAACACTAGGCATGGCAGGGGGCTTCAGGGCGCCAGCCCCCACCCACTTCCGCTTTGGGGGCCAGCAACAGTGTCTAGGGCAACCCTGGGCATGGTTGGGTGCTTAAGGGCGCCAGGCCCCGCCCACTTCCGCTTTGGGGGTGAGCAACAGTTGCCAGGGCAACATTGGGCATGGCAGGGGCATTAAGGGCACCACGCCCCGCCCACTTCCGCTTTTGGGGCCAGCAACAGTTGCCTGGCCAACCCAGGGCATGGCAGGGGGCTTAAGGGCGCCAGGCCCCACCCACTTCCGCTTTGGGGGCAAGCAACAGTTGCCAGGTCAACCCTGGGCATGGCAGAGGGCTGGAGGGCGCCAGGGCCCGCCCACTTCCGCTTTGGGGGCCAGCAACAGTTGCCAGGGCAACCCTGGGCATGGTTAAGGGCTTAAGGGCGCCAGGGCCCGCCCACTTCCGCTTTGGGGGCCAGCAACAGTTGCCAGGGCAACCCTGGGCATGGCAGGGGGCTTAAGAGCGCCTGGCCCCGCCCAATTCCGCTTTGGGGGCCAGCAACATTTGCCAGGGCAACCCTGGGCATGGCAGGGGGCTTAAGGGCGCCAGGCCCCGCCCACTTTCGCTTTGGGGGTCAGCAACAGTTGCCAGGGCAACATTGGGCATGGCAGGGGGCTTAAGGGCGCCACGACCCACCCACTTCCGCTTTGGGGGCCAGCAACAAGGGCATGGCAGGGGGCAAGGGCAACTAAGGGCATGGCAGGGGGCTTAAGGGAGTCAGGCCCCACCCACTTCCGCTTTGGGGGCCAGCAACAGTTGCCAGGGCAACTAAGGGCATGAAAGGGGGCTTAAGGGCGCCAGGCCCCACCCACTTCCACTTCGGGGGCCAGCAACAGTTGCCAGGGCAACCCTGGGCATGGCAGGGGGCTTAATGGCGCCAGGCCCCGCCCACTTCCGCTTTGGGGGTCAGCAACAGTTTCCAGGGCAACCCTGGGCATGGTTGGGGGCTTAAGGGAGCCAGGCCCCGCCCACTTCCGCTTTGGGGGCCAGCAACAGTTGCCAGGGTAACCCTAGACATGGCAGGGGGCTTAAGAGCGCCTGGCCCCGCCCACTTCCGCTTTGGGGGCCAGCAACAGTTGCAAGGGCAACCCTGGGCATGGTTAAGGGCTTAAGGGCGCCAGGCCCCGCCCACTACCGCTTTGGGGGCCAGCAACAGTTGCCAGGGCAACCCTTGGCATGGCAGGGGGCTTAAGATGGCCATGCCCCGCCCACTTCCGCTTTGGGGGCCAGCAACCCTGGGCATGGCAGGGGGCTTAAGGGCGCCAGGCCCCGCCCACTTCCGCTTTGGGGGTCAGCAACAGTTGCCAGGGCAACCCTGTGCATGGCAGGGGGCTGAAGGGCGCCAGGCCCCGCCCACTTCCGCTTTGGGGGCCAGCAACAATTGCCAGGACAACCCTGGGCATGGTTAAGGGCTTAAGGGCGCCAGGCCCCGCCCACTTCCGCTTTGGGGGCCAGCAACAGTTGCCAGGGAAACCCTGGGCATGGCAGGGGGCTTAAGAGCGCCTGGCCCCGCCTACTTCCGCTTTGGGGGCCAGCAACAGTTTGCCAGGGCAACCCTGGGCGTGGCAGGGGGCTTAAGTGCACCAGGCACCGCCCACTTCCGCTTTGGGGGTCAGCAACAGTTTCCAGGGCAACCCTGGGCATGGTTGGGGGCTTAAGGGTGCCAGGCCCCGCCCACTTCCGCTTTGGGGGCCAGCAACAGTTGCCAGGGCAACCGTGGGCATAGCAGGGACTTAAGGGTGCCAGGCCCTGCCCAATTCCGCTTTGGAGCCCAGCAACAGTTGCCAGGGCAACTCTGGGCATGGCAGGGGGCTTAAGAGCGCCTGTCCCCGGCCCACTTCCGCTTTGGGGGTCAGCAACAGTTGCCAGGGCAACCCTGGGCATGGTTGGGGGCTTAAGGGCGCCAGGCCCCGCCCACTTCCGCTTTGGGGGCCAGCAACAGTTGCCAGGGCAAACCTGGGCATGGCAGGGGGCTTAAGGGAATCAGGCCCCACCCACTTCCGCTTTGGGGGCCAGCAAGAGTGTCCAGGCCAACCCTGGGCATGGCAGGGGGCTTAAGGGCGCCAGGCCCCGCCCACTTCCGCTTTGGGGGCCAGCAACATTTGCCAGGGCAACCCTGGGCATGGCAGGGGGCTAAAGGGCGCCAGGTCCCGCCCACTTCCGCTTTGGGGACCAGCGACAGTTGCCAGGGCAACCCAGGGCATGGCAGGGGGCTTAAGGGCGCCAGGCCCGCCCACTTCCGCTTTGGGGGCCAGCAACAGTTGCCAGGGCAACCCTGGGCATGGCAGGGGGCTTATGAGCGCCTGGCCCCGCCCACTTCCGCTTTGGGGGCCAGCAACAGTTTGCCAGGGCAACCCTGGGCGTGGCAGGGGGCTTAAGGGCGCCAGGCCCCGCCCACTTCCGCTTTGGGGGTCAGCAACAGTTGCCAGGGCAACCCTGGGCATGGCAGGGGGCTGGAGGGCGCCAGGCCCCGCCCACTTCCGCTTTGGGGGCCAGCAACAGTTGCCAGGGCAACCCTGGGCATGGCAGGGGGCTTAAGGGCGCCAGGCTCCACCCACTTCCGCTTTGGGGGCCAGCAACAGTTGCCAGGGCAACCCTGGGCATGGCAGGGGGCTTAAGGGTGCCAGGCCCCGCCCAATTCCGCTTTGGGGGTGAGCAACAGTTGCCAGGGAAACATTGGGAATGGCAGGGGCATTAAGGGCACCACGCCCCGCCCACTTCCGCTTTGGGGGCCAGCAACAGTTGCCTGGGCAACCCAGGGCATGGCAGGGGGCTTAAGGGCACCAGGCCCCACCCACTTCCGCTTTGGGGACAAGCAACAGTTGCCAGGGCAACCCTGGCCATGGCAGGGGGCTGGAGGGCGCCAGGGCCCGCCCACTTCCGCTTTGGGGGCCAGCAACATTTGCCAGGGCAACCCTGGGCATGGCAGGGGGCTTAAGGGCGCCAGGCCCCGCCCACTTCCGCTTTGGGGGTCAGCAACAGTTGCCAGGGCAACATTGGGCATGGCAGGGGGCTTAAGGGCGCCACGACCCACCCACTTCCGCTTTGGGGGCCAGCAACAGTTGCCAGGGCAACTAAGGGCATGGCAGGGGGCTTAAGGGCGCCAGGCCCCACCCACTTCCGCTTTGGGGGCCAGCAACAGTTGCCAGGGCAACTACGGGCATGGCAGGGGGCTTAAGGGCGCCAGGCCCCACCCACTTCCGCTTTGGGGGCCAGCAACAGTTGCCAGGGCAACCCTGGGCATGGCAGGGGGCTGGAGGGCGCCAGGCCCCGCCCACTTCCGCTTTGGGGGCCAGAAACAGTTGCCAGGGCAACCCTGGGCATGGCAGGGCGCTTAAGAGCGCCAGGCCCCGCCCACTTCCGCTTTGGGGGCCAGCAACAGTTGCCAGGGCAACCCTGGGCATGGCAGGGGGCTTAAGGGCGCCAGGCCCCACCCACTTCCGCTTTGGGGGCCAGCAACAGTGTCCAGGCCAACCCTGGGCATGGCAGGGGGCTTAAGGGGGCCTGGACCCGCCCACTTCCGCTTTGGGGGCCAGCAACAGTTGCCAGGGCAACCCTGGGCACGGCAGGGGGCTTAAGGGGGCCTGGACCCGCCCACTTCCGCTTTGGGGGCCAGCAACAGTTGCCAGGGCAACCCTGGGCAGGGCAGGGGGCTTAAGGGGGCCTAAACCCGCCCACTTCCGCTTTGGGGGCCAGCAACAGTTGCCAGGGCAACCCTGGGCAGGGCAGGGGGCTTAAGGGGGCCTGGACCCGCCCACTTCCGCTTTGGGGGCCAGCAACAGTTGCCAGGGCAACCCTGGGCATGGCAGGGGGCTTAAGGGGGCCAGGACCCGCCCACTTCCGCTTTGGGGGCCAGCAACAGTTGCCAGGGCAACCCAGGGCATGGCAGGGGGCTTAAGGGGGCCAGACCCGCCCCCTTCCGCTTTGGGGGCCAGCAACAGTTGCCAGGGCAACCCTGGGCATGGCAGGGGGCTTAAGGGGGCCTGGACCCGCCCACTTCCGCTTTGGGGCCAGCAACAGTTGCCAGGGCAACCCTGGGCATGGCAGGGGGCTTAAGGGGGCCTGGACCCGCCCACTTCCGCTTTGGGGGCCAGCAACAGTTGCCAGGGCAACCCTGGGCATGGCAGGGGGCTTAAAAGCGCCTGTCCCCGCCCACTTCCGCTTTGGGGGTCAGCAACAGTTGCCAGGGCAACCCTGGGCATGGTTGGGGGCTTAAGGGCGCCAGGCCCGCCCACTTCCGCTTTGGGGGCCAGCAACAGTTGCCAGGGCAACCCTGGGCATGGCAGGGGCTGAAGGGCGCCAGGCCCCGCCCACTCCGCTTTGAGGGCCAGCAACAGTTGCCAGGGCAACCCTGGGCATGGCAGGGGGCTTAAGGGCGCCAGGCCCCGCCCCACTCCGCTTTGGGGACCAGCAACAGTTGCCAGGGCAACCCTGGGCATGGCAAGGACTTAAGGGTGCCAGGCCCTGCCCACTTCCGCTTTGGAGCCCAGCAACAGTTGCCACGGCAACCCTGGGCATGGGAGGGGGCTTAAGAGCGCCTGTCTTCGCCCACTTCCGCTTTGGGGGTCAGCAACAGTTGCCAGGCAACCCTGGGCATGGTTGGGGCTTAAGGGCGCCAGGCCCCGCCCACTTCCGCTTTGGGGGCCAGCAACAGGTGCCAGGGCACCCTGGGCATGGCAGGGGGCTGAAGAGCGCCTAGCCCCGCCCAATTCCGCTTTGGGGGCCAGCAACAGTTTGCCAGGGCAACCCTGGGCATGGCAGGGGGCTTAAGGGCGCCAGGCCCCGCCCACTTCCGCTTTGGGGGTCAGCAACAGTGTCCAGGGCAACCCTGGGCATGGTTGGGTGCTTAAGGGCGCCAGGCCCCGCCCACTTCAGCTTTGGGGGCCAGCAACAGTTGCCTTGGCAACCCTGGGCATGGTAGGGGGCTTAAGGGCACCAGGCCCCGCCCACTTCCGCTTTGGGGTCAGCAACAGTTGCCAGGGCAACCTTGGGCATGGTTGGTGCTTAAGGGCGCCAGGCCCCGCCCACTTCCGCTTTAGGTCCAGCAACAGTTGCCAGGGCAACCCTAGGCATGGCAGGGGGCTTCAGGGCGCCAGCCCCCACCACTTCCGCTTTGGGGCAGCAACAGTGTCTAGGGCAACCCTGGGCATGGTTGGGTGTGCTTAAGGGCGCCAGGCCCCGCCCACTTCCGCTTTGGGGGTGAGCAACAGTTGCCAGGGCAACATTGGGCATGGCAGGGGCATTAAGGGCACCACGCCCCGCCACTTCCGCTTTTGGGGCCAGCAACAGTTGCCTGGCCAACCCAGGGCATGGCAGGGGCTTAAGGGCGCCAGGCCCCACCCACTTCCGCTTTGGGGGGCAAGCAACAGTTGCCAGGTCAACCCTGGGCATGGCAGAGGGCTGGAGGGCGCCAGGGCCCGCCCACTTCCGCTTTGGGGGCCAGCAACAGTTGCCAGGGCAACCCTGGGCATGGTTAAGGGCTTAAGGGCGCCAGGGCCCGCCCACTTCCGCTTTGGGGGCCAGCAACAGTTGCCAGGCAACCCTGGGCATGGCAGGGGCTTAAGAGCGCCTGGCCCCGCCCAATTCCGCTTTGGGGGCCAGCAACATTTGCCAGGGCAACCCTGGGCATGGCAGGGGGCTTAAGGGCGCCAGGGCCCCGCCCACTTTCGCTTTGGGGGTCAGCAACAGTTGCCAGGGCAACATTGGGCATGGCAGGGGGCTAAGGGCGCCACGACCCACCCACTTCCGCTTTGGGGGCCAGCAACAAGGGCATCGCAGGGGCAAGGGCAACTAAGGGCATGGCAGGGGACTTAAGGGAGTCAGGCCCCACCCACTTCCGCTTTGGGGGCCAGCAACAGTTGCCAGGGCAACTAAGGGCATGAAAGGGGCTTAAGGGCGCCAGGCCCCACCCACTTCCACTTCGGGGGCCAGCAACAGTTGCCAGGGCAACCCTGGGCATGGCAGGGGGCTTAATGGCGCCAGGCCCCGCCCACTTCCGCTTTGGGGGTCAGCAACAGTTTCCAGGGCAACCCTGGGCATGGTTGGGGGCTTAAGGGAGCCAGGCCCCGCCCACTTCCGCTTTGGGGGCCAGCAACAGTTGCCAGGGTAACCCTAGACATGGCAGGGGGCTTAAGAGCGCCTGGCCCCGCCCACTTCCGCTTTGGGGCCAGCAACAGTTGCAAGGGCAACCCTGGGCATGGTTAAGGGCTTAAGGGCGCCAGGCCCCGCCCACTACCGCTTTGGGGGCCAGCAACAGTTGCCAGGGCAACCCTTGGCATGGCAGGGGGCTTAAGATGGCCATGCCCCGCCCACTTCCGCTTTGGGGGCCAGCAACCCTGGGCATGGCAGGGGGCTTAAGGGCGCCAGGCCCCGCCCACTTCCGCTTTGGGGAGTCGAACAGTTGCCAGGGCAACCCTGTGCATGGCAGGGGGCTGAAGGGCGCCAGGCCCCGCCCACTTCCGCTTTGGGGGCCAGCAACAATTGCCAGGACAACCCTGGGCATGGTTAAGGGCTTAAGGGCGCCAGGCCCCGCCCACTTCCGCTTTGGGGGCCAGCAACAGTTGCCAGGGAAACCCTGGGCATGGCAGGGGCTTAAGAGCGCCTGGCCCCGCCTACTTCCGCTTTGGGGGCCAGCAACAGTTTGCCAGGGCAACCCTGGGCGTGGCAGGGGCTTAAGTGCACCAGGCACCGCCCACTTCCGCTTTGGGGGTCAGCAACAGTTTCCAGGGCAACCCTGGGCATGGTTGGGGGCTTAAGGGTGCCAGGCCCCGCCCACTTCCGCTTTGGGGGCCAGCAACAGTTGCCAGGGCCAACCGTGGGCATAGCAGGGACTTAAGGGTGCCAGGCCCTGCCCAATTCCGCTTTGGAGCCCAGCAACAGTTGCCAGGGCAACCCTGGGCATGCAGGGGGCTTAAGAGCGCCTGTCCCCGGCCCACTTCCGCTTTGGGGGTCAGCAACAGTTGCCAGGGCAACCCTGGGCATGGTTGGGGCTTAAGGGCGCCAGGCCCCGCCCACTTCCGCTTTGGGGGCCAGCAACAGTTGCCAGGGCAACCTGGGCATGGCAGGGGGCTTAAGGGAATCAGGCCCCACCCACTTCCGCTTTGGGGGCCAGCAAGAGTGTCCAGCCAACCCTGGGCATGGCAGGGGGCTTAAGGGCGCCAGGCCCCGCCCACTTCCGCTTTGGGGGCCAGCAACATTTGCCAGGGCAACCCTGGGCATGGCAGGGGGCTAAAGGGCGCCAGGTCCCGCCCACTTCCGCTTTGGGGACCAGCGACAGTTGCCAGGGCAACCCAGGCATGGCAGGGGGCTTAAGGGCGCCAGGCCCCGCCCACTTACACTTTGGGTGCCAGCAACAGTTGCCAGGGCAACCATGGGCATGGTTGGGGGGCTTAAGGGCGCCAGGCCCCGCCCACTTCCGCTTTGGGGGTCAGCAACAGTTGCCAGGGCAACCCAGGGCATGGCAGGGGGCTTAAGGGTGCCAGGCCCCGCCCACTTCCGCTTTGGGGGTCAGCAACAGTTGCCAGGGCAACCCTGGGCATGGCAGGGGGCTGGAGGGCGCCAGGCCCCCGCCCACTTCCGCTTTGGGGGCCAGCAACAGTTGCCAGGGCAACCCAGGGCATGGCAGGGGGCTTAAGGGCGCCAGGCCCGCCCCACTTCCGCTTTGGGGGCCAGCAACAGTTGCCAGGGCAACCCTGGGCATGGCAGGGGGCTTATGAGCGCCTGGCCCCGCCCACTTCCGCTTTGGGGGCCAGCAACAGTTTGCCAGGGCAACCCTGGGCGTGGCAGGGGGCTTAAGGGCGCCAGGCCCCGCCCACTTCCGCTTTGGGGGCCAGCAACAGTTGCCAGGGCAACCCTGGGCATGGCAGGGGGCTGGAGGGCGCCAGGCCCCGCCCACTTCCGCTTTGGGGGCCAGCAACAGTTGCCAGGGAAACCCTGGGCATGGTTAAGGGCTTAAGGGCGCCAGGCCCGCCCACTTCCGCTTTGGGGGCCAGCAACAGTTGCCAGGGCAACCCTGGGCATGGCAGGGGGCCTGGCCCCGCCCACTTCCGCTTTGGGGGCCAGCAACAGTTTGCCAGGGCAACCCTGGGCGTGGCAGGGGGCTTAAGGGCGCCAGGCCCGCCCACTTCCGCTTTGGGGGCCATAAACAGTTGCCAGGGTAACCCTAGACATGGCAGGGGGCTTAAGAGCCCTGGCCCCGCCCACTACCGCTTTGGGGGCCAGCAACAGTTGCCAGGGCAACCCTTGGCATGGCAGGGGGCTTAAGATCGCCATGCCTCGCCCACTTCCGCTTTGGGGGCCAGCAACCCTGGGCATAGCAGGGGGCTTAAGGGCGCCAGGCCCCGCCCACTTCCGCTTTGGGGGTCAGCAACAGTTGCCAGTGCAACCCTGGGCATGGCAGGGGGCTTAAGGGCGCCAGGCCCCACCCACTTCCGCTTTGGGGCCAGCAACAGTTGCCAGGGCAACCCTGGGCATGGCAGGGGGCTGGAGGGCGGCCAGGCCCCGCCCACTTCCGCTTTGGGGGCCAGCAACAGTTGCCAGGGCAACCCTGGGCATGGTTAAGAGCGCCAGGCCCCGCCCACTTCCGCTTTGGGGGCCAGCAACAGTTGCCAGGGCAACCCTGGGCATGGCAGGGGGCTTAAGAGCGCCTGGCCCCGCCCACTTCCGCTTTGGGGGCCAGCAACAGTTTGCCAGGGCAACCCTGGGCGTGGCAGGGGGCTTAAGGGCGCCAGGCCCCGCCCACTTCTGCTTTGGGGGTCAGCAACAGTTTCCAGGGCAACCCTGGGCATGGTTTGGGGGCTTAAGGGCGCCAGACCCCGCCCACGTCCGCTTTGGGGGCCAGCAACAGTTGCCAGGGCAACCCTGAGCATGGCAGGGACTTAAGGGTGCCAGGCCCTGCCCACTTCCGCTTTTGGAGCCCAGCAACAGTTGCCAGGGCAACCCTGGGCATGGCAGGGGGCTTAATAGCGCCTGTCCCCGCCCACTTCCGCTTTGGGGGTCAGCAATAGTTGCCAGGGCAACCTGGGCATGGTTGGGGGCTTAAGGGCGCCAGGCCCCCGCCCACTTCCGCTTTGGGGGCCAGCAACAGTTGCCAGGGCAACCCTGGGCATGGCAGGGGGCTGAAGGGCGCCAGGCCCCGCCCACTTCCGCTTTGGGGGCCAGCAACAGTTGCCAGGGCACCCTGGGCAACCCTGGGCATGGCAGGGGCTGAAGAGCGCCTAGCCCCGCCCACTTCCGCTTTGGGGGCCAGCAACAGTTGCTAGGGCAACCCTGGGGCATGGCAGTGTGCTTAACGGCGACAAGCCCCGCCCACTTCCGCTTTGGGGGTCAGCAACAGTTTCCAGGGCAACCCTGGGCATGGTTGGGTGCTTAAGGGCGCCAGGCCCCGCCCACTTCCGCTTTGGGGGCCAGCAACAGTTGCCTTGGCAACCCTGGGCATGGTAGGGGGCTTAAGGGCACCAGGCCCCGCCCACTTCCGCTTTGGGGTCAGCAACCCTTGGGCATGGTTGGTTGCTTAAGGGCACCAGGCCCCGCCCACTTCCGCTTTAGGGTCCAGCAACAGTTGCCAGGGCAACCCTAGGCATGGCAGGGGGCTTAAGGGCGCCAGCCCCCACCCACTCCGCTTTGGGGGCCAGCAACAGTGTCTAGGGCAACCCTGGGCATGGTTGGGTGCTTAAGGGCGCCAGGCCCCGCCCACTTCCACTTTGGGGGTGAGCAACAGTTGCCAGGGCAACATTGGGCATGGCAGGGGCATTAAGGGCACCACGCCCCGCTCACTTCCGCTTTGGGGGCCAGCAACAGTTGCCTGGCCAACCCAGGGCATGGCAAGGGGCTTAAGGGCGCCAGGCCCCACCCACTTCCGCTTTGGGCAAGCAACAGTTGCCAGGTCAACCCTGGGCATGGCAGAGGGCTGGAGGGCGCCAGGGCCCGCCGGCTTCCGCTTTGGGGGCCAGCAACATTTGCCAGGGCAACCCTGGGCATGGTTAAGGGCTTAAGGGCGCCAGGCCCGCCCACTTCCGCTTTGGGGGCCAGCAACAGTTGCCAGGGCAACCCTGGGCATGGCAGGGGCTTAAGAGCGCCTGCCCCGCCCAATTCCGCTTTGGGGGCCAGCAACATTTGCCAGGGCAACCCTAGGCATGGCAGGGGGCTTAAGGGCGCCAGCCCCCACCCACTTCCGCTTTGGGGCCAGCAACAGTGTCTAGGGCAACCCTGGGCATGGTTGGGTGCTTAAGGGCGCCAGGCCCCGCCCACTTCCCTTGGGGGTGAGCAACAGTTGCCAGGGCAACATTGGGCATGGCAGGGGCATTAAGGGCACCACGCCCCGCTCACTTCCGCTTTGGGGCCAGCAACAGTTGCCTGGCCAACCCAGGCATGGCAAGGGGCTTAAGGGCGTCAGGCCCCACCCACTTCCGCTTTGGGGGCAAGCAACAGTTGCCAGGTCAACCCTGGGCATGGCAGAGGGCTGGAGGGCGCCAGGGCCCGCCCCACTTCCGCTTTGGGGCCAGCAACAGTTGCCAGGGCAACCCTGGGCATGGTTAAGGGCTTAAGGGCGCCAGGGCCCGCCCACTTCCGCTTTGGGGGCCAGCAACAGTTGCCAGGGCAACCCTGGGCATGGCAGGGGGCTTAAGAGCGCCTGGCCCCGCCCAATTCCGCTTTGGGGGCCAGCAACATTTGCCAGGGCAACCCTGGGCATGGCAGGGGCTTAAGGGCGCCAGGCCCCGCCCACTTTCGCTTTGGGGGTCAGCAACAGTTGCCAGGGCAACATTGGGCATGGCAGGGGGCTTAAGGGCGCCACGACCCACCCACTTCCGCTTTGGGGGCCAGCAACAAGGGCATGGCAGGGGGCAAGGGCAACTAAGGGCATGGCAGGGGGCTTAAGGGAGTCAGGCCCCACCCCTTCCGCTTTGGGGGCCAGCAACAGTTGCCAGGGCAACCCTGGGCATGGCAGGGGGCTTAAGGGCGCCATGCCCCGCCCACTTCCGCTTTGGGGGTCAGCAACAGTTTCCAGGGCAACCCTGGGCATGGTTGGGGGCTTAAGGGAGCCAGGCCCCGCCCACTTCCGCTTTGGGGGCCAGCAACAGTTGCCAGGGTAACCTAGACATGGCAGGGGGCTTAAGATCGCCTGGCCCCGCCCACTTCCGCTTTGGGGGCCAGCAACAGTTGCAAGGGCAACCCTGGGCATGGTTAAGGGCTTTAAGGGCACCAGGCCCCGCCCACTACCGCTTTGGGGGCCAGCAACAGTTGCCAGGGCAACCCTTGGCATGGCAGGGGGCTTAAGATCGCCATGCCCCGCCCACTTCCGCTTTGGGGGCCAGCACCCTGGGCATGGGCAGGGGGCTTAAGGGCGCCAGGCCCCGCCCACTTCAGCTTTGGGGGTCAGCAACAGTTGCCAGTGCAACCCTGGGCATGGCAGGGGGCTTAAGGGCGCCAGGCCCCACCCACTTCCGCTTTGGGGGCCAGCAACAGTTGCCAGGGCAACCCTGGGCATGGCAGGGACTTAAGGGTGCCAGGCCCTGCCCACTTCCGCTTTGGGAGCCCAGCAACAGTTGCCAGGGCAACCCTGGGCATGGCAGGGGGCTTAAAGCGCCTGTCCCCGCCCACTTCCGCTTTGGGGGTCAGCAACAGTTGCCAGGGCAACCCTGGGCATGGTTGGGGCTTAAGGGCGCCAGGCCCCGCCCACTTCCGCTTTGGGGGCCAGCAACAGTTGCCAGGGCAACCCTGGGCATGGCAGGGGGCTGAAGGGCGCCAGGCCCCGCCCACTTCCGCTTTGAGGGGCCAGCAACAGTTGCCAGGGCAACCCTGGGCATGGCAGGGGGCTTAAGGGCGCCAGGCCCCGCCCACTTCCGCTTTGGGGACCAGCAACAGTTGCCAGGGCAACCCTGGGCATGGCAAGGACTTAAGGGTGCCAGGCCCTGCCCCACTTCCGCTTTGGAGCCCCAGCAACAGTTGCCACGGCAACCCTGGGCATGGCAGGGGGCTTAAGAGCGCCTGTCTTCGCCCACTTCCGCTTTGGGGGTCAGCAACAGTTGCCAGGGCAACCTGGGCATGGGTTGGGGCTTAAGGGCGCCAGGCCCCGCCCACTTCCGCTTTGGGGGCCAGCAACAGTTGCCAGGGCAACCCTGGGCATGGCAGGGGGCTGGAAGAGCGCCTAGCCCCGCCCAATTCCGCTTTGGGGGCCAGCAACAGTTGCCAGGGCAACCCTGGCATGGCAGGGGGCTTAAGGGCGCCAGGCCCCGCCCACTTCCGCTTTGGGGGTCAGCAACAGTGTCCAGGGCAACCCTGGGCATGGTTGGGTGCTTAAGGGCGCCAGGCCCCGCCCACTTCAGCTTTGGGGGCCAGCAACAGTTGCCTTGGCAACCCTGGGCATGGTAGGGGGCTTAAGGGCACCAGGCCCCGCCCACTTCCGCTTTGGGGGTCAGCAACAGTTGCCAGGGCAACCTA